>NC_139970.1:6810928-7055928 GCF_963993115.1 Abramis brama
ATGCTAGGTTTAAAGCCAGATAAACTAATCAATGATTGTGTGACATGATGGAACTCTACCTACGATATGATTTGTAGGGCATCTGAGCAACAAGCAGCCGTGGCAGCTGTGATATTTGACAAAAAAATGTCTAATCTAGAACTGACCACAACTGAGTGGCGCCTGGTTGAACAGGTGCGAGAGACACTTAAACCTTTCAAAGTCGCCACCCAAGCGTTGTCCACATGCAAATACCCCACATCCTCAGCTGTACTGCCTTTGCAACATATTCTTTTGTCTCAAGTTAAAAAAATCCGGTCAGAGTCAGACAAGAGGTCTTGCTTGAGGGAAATGGCAACTAAAATCGAGGCAGATTTGAGCAAACGCTATGACCCCAAAAAGGAAGCGACATTTATGCTTTTGAATAAAGCTTCTTACCTGGATCCTCGGTTTCATTGTTTAATCCATATAACGGAGAAACAGAAGCAACAGGTGCACGCAAAAATTAGAGAGGAATTGTCACTGCAGTCTGACAATGACGAACCCGTGGAGGCGGAGCCATGCAGCTCGGGTTCAAGCACAGGAAAGACGGCCTTAACAGCAATGGGGGATCTGTTTGGAGACATCTACTCAAGGGGCTACGAAAGACCTAATGACGTCGAAAGCGACCTCTTACAGGAGATGATGAGTTATGAAAAGGAGCCACCATTACCAGCTGACAGTGACTCGCTTTTGTGGTGGAAGACTGGCAGTACGAAATACCCCCACCTTGCGCAGCTGGCAATGAAGTACCCGAGTGTCCCTGGGACATCAGTGCGGTCGGAGCGCGTCTTCTCAACAGCTGGACATATAGTGAATAAAAAACGCTCTGCTCTAGACCCCCAAAATGTTGATCGACTTGTTTTCCTGTCCAATAATTTGTAATGGGCCTAGCCTTTTTGCGCATTTCATTATGCCTGCCTAGCAGGGCCTGAAGTTAACTTTTTTGACCACCAGCCACTGTGGCAGGTGGATTTAAAAATCCACCCGCCACAGTGACTTTTTACCAGCCAGTTTTTTTTTTTTTTTTTTTTTTGCCTCATAAAAGGTGAAAAAAAAAAGGAACTGCACAAACATTTGTTCTTTAACTTGTAAGAATACACATTTAAGTGCTGTCAAGTTATTAACGAGATCCATACAAGTAATAATAACTCTTAGAATACAGATATAGACCTAGTGCAGCTCGTATGTAAACAAATCACACGCGGCTGTGTTGATCGCTGGGCAGCTGTTAGTTACAGCGTTCAGGAACCGTTGGTGCGTTCACACCGGACGCGAATAGCTATGAAGGTATTTTTGATACACATGTGTGGGTATGCTCTACAGCTACAAATTCCGCTCTCACATGTGTTCAGTACCAAAAATACCTTCATAAATAGCACGTTAGGCGCGAATTTAGACGCGCAGTATTCGAGTTTGGTGCGTTATGGCTGACTTCGTTTAAATGTCAAAGAACAACAGTTGCAAAAAAAAAACAAAAAAAAAACGCAAAGACCCAGCCGCTTTAGTTACTGTTGCTATGTCCGACAAGCTACACCGCGCTCACGCCAAACCATGATCTCACGCAATGAAAAACACATCGCGCAGCAGAGACACTGACAACACGCTGACAGACAAGACAGTCCAGGTTACTTTTGATTTTAAACAAAGTATCAACGTTAAAATTTGGTCATTTTTAAAGAAATTTAGACAATACCGTTTTGTGGCTCTGTAATGTGTCTTGACAGATCGCTGTGGTGCCTCAGTTAAAGCTGCTTGTGAACCGATCATCTCTTCCTTCTAGTTAATTTATAGCATAAAATAAACATGAATGAACATAAGAAGGAATGAAGTTTTAACTGTGGAAAGATGTCAGTAGGTCTACTCAGTACACTCCGTTTTTTCAAGTTCAAATCATCCAACGTTGAACTCTCCTGACTGCTTTGTCGGACAAAAAAAAAAAGGCGGATTCGGTGGATTATTATTGGCCAGATCGCCGTCAATCAAACTCCCCGCGAAGGGTCGATTCTCATTGGCTACCTGCCAATGTGGCAGGTAGATTGACAGTGTTACCCGCCAATTGCAGAATTCACCCGCATTTGGCGTGTGGTCGGGTGTTAATTTCAGGCCCTGCTGCCTAGTGCCGCGGCCGCCTAGCCTAAGTGTCGGTTACGTTCAATAAAAAACACACATGGCCTGTTCTCAACTTCAAGTAAGTCCATTTAAAGTTTCATTTTTGAACAGTTGTTTGAAATGGATTGAATCATTATTTAAAATAATTTTGGAGATTTTTGAAATGCCTAAATCATAAATGCAGCCGGGTTGAAACCTGCAGTAATGTTTTTCATTTATGTTATGGCAGCAGTCCACTCTGCATATATTTTTTTTCAAGAATTTCCTGTTGTTTGTTATTCTGCACGAAACTTCATGCCAATAAATAAGAAATATTGCTGACTTGTGCGTTTCCAGCGATCTCTTTACGTTCATCCGTTATTTGGCGTTGAAAATGGAAACGTCTTTTATTTTTAGTCATGGAAAATCGATTTTACAATCGATTCAATGAACACTTATCTCAATACACTGTCTCAAAAATCAAAAATGATTTTTTCACAAAAGTGACAGCCCTACTGCTGATTAATCCTCGTCTTTCGCCGACGACAACAGCAACTCTCATTACTTATGTCTGATGGAAATTCTTGTCCAATAGTTTTCCTAAAGTCACTTGGTAATGCATTAACAATTTCTTCCACCAGCTTTTCCGTCAAGCGCAAGGACTTTAAACCTGTTACTTATTTCAAGGTTTCTACGGATTTCCATCGGCCATTATTTAAAAGTTGCCACAGCTTCAGAATGCCATGTCTTTGTAAACATGCACACACGCTTACAGATGACAAAAGTCTTGTCTGAATTATTGGGTTGAAAAACAAAACTTCCTCTCGTATCCAACTCCCAGATTCATCAACATCTCTTTCCACTTTAAAACCGTTCTCCAAGAGTGCAACATTGGCCGTTAAAAAGGTGTAACCTCAGACAGATTCACTTTATCCAGTTCCATTAAAAACAGATGTCTGTCTAATTTAAGACCACCTGCTTTTTGTAGAATCATTTTTGCAGTCTGAGTCCAAGTTAAGTCCTTATAATACAGGAATCTCTGTGCTGCTTGTATTAAAAGCACAGACCTTACTCCGCACATCCACCAGACCTTGACCTCCCTCGTAAACGGGAAGGTAGAGTGCTGCTGCTCGAATCCAATGTTCTCCACTCCAAAACTCCACACATGTCCTCTGTATTTTGCAAATAAATTCTTTAGGTGGTTCCATTACAATGAGTCTATGCCATAAAGTTGAGGCAGCCAAATTATTTACAACCAGAACTCTTCCTCTGTATGACTTCAATGCTAATAGTGATTTCTGACAATCAGGCAGACACCTTTTCCAGCATTCCCTCCCAATTTCTATTCTGAAATTCTTTATTTCCAAAAAAATAAAACAATATATAAATAAACCACACTAGCATGTTCAGCCAATCTCTTTCCCACAACAATACACCAGGTAATCTTGGAGGTCATTGCCCACTTTTCCACTGAACAATAATAAGTCTATATAACTTTTTCCCTAGCTTACCCTTACTGATGATGCCTTTTCATAATTTTCCATAGTTTCAGTTAAAATATTAACATCATTTTGATTTGAAATAAAAACAGTAACATCATCAGCCTAAGCTGATATTGAGATTCCATGCATGACATTTACATCAGGAACCTTAATTCCATTGAGATCTCTTCTTAGCCTGCACAACAATGGCTCAATAACAAGGCTATATAATTGTCCAGACAGTGGACAGCCTTGCCTAATCCCTTTTAACACAGGTCTTGGTGCACTCAATCCTCCACCAGCTTTCACAATCACAAAAACTTCAGAATATTGCAGTTGAATATTTGATGAAATTCTTCCCAAACCCAACATTTTTCAAAACCTCAAAAAAATATGCATGATTGACTTTATCGAATTTTATTTTAACTTTATTTTATGGAGCAAAGAAAGGACTGCTCTTCGACAACTTATAGGAAGTAACTTATTCCTCATACTTTCCAATAAAACTTCATACAAGTCATTTCCCAGTACATTTCGAAATGTCTGATAAAACTTTACTGGCAATCCATCAATTCCTGGAGAACGGCCATTTGATCACTGTCTCATTGCCTCAGTGATCTCCTGAAAAGTAATTAGTCCATCCAATGATTTTTTTCTGTTCATTTGTCAGTTTCGGTAGATCCCTCAGCAAATCAGAAACACATAACATGCAAGATCACAAGTCTCAACATCATACAAGTCTGTATAAAAATTAACTGCCAGTTTCCTTATTTCCACTGGGTAAGAGGTTATGACCCCATCAGGCCGACAAAGATAATATATTTGCTTTTGTTGGACTCTTTTCTTTTCAAGATAAAAAAAAAAATTGAGGAAGTAGCATCCATGTCTTTATTGGAACAAATTCTTGCTCTTATTAACACTCCCTTCACTTGTTCTTGTAATAATGAACCAAGTTCTTTCTTTATATTCAAATGTTCATTTTGTATCTTTCCATCATCAATATTTTTCACAAGAATATTCTACAAAGCTTGTATATCCCTTTGAAGTTTTTGTATCGCTGCTTTCACCATAGAAGTAGAATGTGAACTATAATTTTGACAAGATTCTTAGGTTTGCTTTACCAACCTCCCATCACATAAGCAAATTTTCAACTTCCAGTCATTCCAAAAGAATTCTCACAAAGTTGAGTTCTGCAATATTTTAGTATTAAAATGGCAACAATAATTTAGTTTTGAAGTTCTTTTCATATTTGTAAAGGCCACCCATTGGCCCAACAACGGAATCCAACGGATGTGGGCAAAGGTATAATGAGTGTATGTCTTTTCAGCGCTCCAGTGAAGTTCACTTAATTTATTAGAATTTAGTTTCAATATTACTTTAGCTCTACGCTTAATCTGACTCCAATTTCAAATGATTATTAAAATTAAGATCACGTTTCTTATTAGAAAATATTCATAAATATTGATTATGACTTAATTTCGATCTTTGATTATCCATACTTTCAATTATTAATTCATAATGGACCCAATGCCGCATAGAGATCACGTTGACCGAATCGTGTTTCTCATGGACACAAGATTGTCAGTTCTTACTTTAGTCAGTGGATGCAGGGTTTGCTAATACCTCTTAAGTTGGTTGCCTACTGCTCACTCGTACAAAAAAGTATTT
The DNA here is from genome assembly GCF_963993115.1 of Abramis brama. Lineage (NCBI taxonomy): Eukaryota > Metazoa > Chordata > Actinopteri > Cypriniformes > Leuciscidae > Abramis > Abramis brama. The sequence continues at coordinate 6,816,187 of NC_139970.1, forward strand.
TTTATTACTTAGTAATTACTTTAGTAGTTTATTTTAGCCATTTCCATACAACTTTCTAAATCAGTGATAGACAGAAATCAAAAGGTCTTCAGATGACGTGCCTACTGCTCCGTTCATACATGCACCTTTAGTTTGACCTACCCTAACTAAGATTTTCAGTAGCATCAGCCTCCTTATAATCTACTAAAATAATGATTTCAGAATAATTTAAAATAAATCAAATATAATATTTTATTTGTCAGGTGAAATTGTATCATGCCAATTTCACAAGTAAATGATTAAAAGCCAATTCAGAAATTATAAACTCCAAGCGTAAGAAATGCATTACTGACAGAGACTCACAGTGGTGTGTGAGTGTTTTCCAATGGGAAAACATTGAAACAGCACTGTATGGTGGTTTTCCTTGTTACAGGTTCCCCGAGACTGCTCTGCCACTTACCCTTAAATACCCAGACCAGAACAAAAGGGTTGTACAAATATTTTTTAGAGTTGTTTTGGGTCAATTCATGTACCCCAGGGGGGAAACACCTGATTTCGGGGGAGAGGGGAGAATTATTACAGTAGATGTCTTGAAGAGACATCACCCAAAGAGGAGAACAGGAATTTCCTAAGTTCTCAATCTTTCTCATAATACCAATGACTGCAATGAAATTAAGACCATTTTACCAGTCGCACTGAGACATTTAAAATGATACCAAACATTAAAGGGAAAACAATAGATTGACAAGATACATCATATGTGATATATAGACATTCTTAGTGAACTTTTAGTGACTTGAATCAGGGGGAAAGGAAGGGAATAGGAAGAGGGGGAATGCATATACAGTGGGTACGGAAAGTATTCATATCCCCGGTAAATATGATCAAAAATGTCTGTAAAAAATAAATCTTTCATTCAAAAAAATTGATTTTTCGTTCAAAAAATTGGCAAAATTCTAACCTTTCATTAAAGTAAAAGAATTCAAATTGGGGGGGGAATCTCATTATGAAGTAAATGTTTTTCTCCAAAACACGTTGGCCACAATTATTCATACCCTTTTAGTAAATACCTTTTTGCAATCTCCTTTTGCCAAGATAACAGCTCTGAGTCTTCTCCTATAATGCCTGATGAGTTTGGAGAACATCTGACAAGAGATCAGCGATCATTCCTTCATACAGAATCTCTCCAGATCCTTCAGACTCCCAGATCCATGTTGTTGCTTCTTCTCTTCAGTTCACTCCACTCATCAGGTCAGGGAACTGGGACGCTCATGGCAGATGCTTTTTGTGCTCCCTAACACATTTTTGTGTTGATTTTGATGTTTGTTTTGGATCATTGTCCTGAAGGAAGATCCAACCACAGCCCATTATAAGATTTCTAGCAGAAGCCGCCCGGTTTGGATTTTTTTATCAGTTGATATTTGATAGAATCCACGATGCCATGAATCTGAATAAGAAGTCCAGGACCTCCAGCAGAAAAATAGGCCCACAACATTAAAGATCCAATGGTATATTAAATTGTACACATGGGGTACTTTTTATCCTTGTGTGCACCAAACCCATCTAGCGTGTTTGCTGCCAAAAAGCTCTTTTTTTAGTTTCATCTGACCACAGAACCCTGTGCCATCTGAAGATCCAGTCGTGTCTGATCACTGAATATGCTGGAGTTTGTTCTTGGAGGAGCGAGGAGCATTTTTCTTGAAACCCTCCCAAACAACATGTGGTGATGTAGGGGTTTGATTTTTCTTTAATAGGCTTTCTGACCCCAAGACTCAACTAATCTCTGCAATTCTCCATCTTTGATCCTTGAAGAGTCTTTGGCCACTCAAACCATCTTCCTCACCGTGCATTAAGACAATATAGACACACATCCTCTTCCTGGCAGATTCATAACATCTTTAGTTGATTATAACTTCTTAATTATTGCCCTGATGGTCAAAATGGGTATTTTCAATTATTTAGCTATTTTCTTACAGCCACTTTCTATTTTGTGATGCTCAACAATCTTTTGCTGCAAATCAGAACTGTATTATTTGGTTTTACACATTGTGATGGATGATTAAGGGAATTTGGCCTTTGTGTTTCCTCATATTTAAAATCCTGTGAAACAAGAAGTCATGGCTGGACAATTTCATGTTCCTAGTCCCCCTGGTGTGCTGAAAAAGGTAAATATTAATGGGAATATACTTCAGAGATATTTTATTCATAAAACATTCTAGGGGTATGAATAATTGTGGCCAACGTGTTTTGGAGAAAAACATTTATTTCATAATGTGATTTCCCCCCCAATTTGAATTCTTTTACTTCAATGAAAGATTAGATTTTTGCCAATTTTCTGAATGAAAGATAAAAAATTTTAAATGAAAGATTTATTTTTTACAGCCATTTTTGATCATATTTACCGGGGATATGAATACTTTCCGTACCCACCGTATAAACAAGGAGATAAGTTTGGGCAAGACAATGTCCTATGCTCTTTCTTTGCGATCTTTTGTCCATGGTGCATTTTATTGCTTTATTGCAGGGTGAGTTTTATCTCAGCTTTTGTCTTAGCAGGAAAATCAGTTCTTACATATTCAAAGCATATAATATCAAATGGTAATCTGAAAACCCAACAGATAAAACAGAAACATCCGTCATTATATTGTTCCCTTTTGTTCAGTCACTACGAGTTACGTCAGTGAATGACGAAATGGGGGTTTCACTTAGAAGCCTATCACCTCTTGCCATCTCGAGATTGAAACATTCCACCCTGCAGGCTGGGTACCTCTGAGTTTTCCATATGCATCCCGCTCTCGGGTCATATGTGTATTCTAAGTCCTTATACTAGCTTATAGTCACTGCACAGGAGGGAGATCGGCCACCAGCACTTGATGTCTGTCAGATCACCCTTTTTGAGTAGGACAGTCAAGACTGCTCTTCGGCAACTCAACAGCAGTAGCCCTCCGGCTAAACTGTCATTCAGTACCTCCAGCAAGTCTTCTCCAAGCTACGACCAAAATGACTTATAAAAGTAAACTGGCAGATCGTCGATCCCTGGTGCTTTTCCTAGCTCCATACCTTGGAGGGCTTAACACAGTTCCCCATAGTCAAAGCACATGAAATCCTTGCGTTGACTTCCTCTGACACTTGAGGATGACTATAAAAAAAATATATTAAAAAAACACTAAATAATCTGGACCAAGCTCATTTTTATATAAAGATTCACTTATGAATGTCTTTGGGGTCAGTTAATAATGCTCCAGATTCAGAACATAAAGCATGAATGACCCTGTTCTGTTCATTTTTTCTTTCCAAACTGAAAAAAAAAAAACTTGACTGTGCATCCATCACATTTACACTTAAAAATCATGACCTGACCAGAGTACCCTGTGTTTTAACCCCTAATAGGTCAGATAACTGAGTCTTCTTATTTTTTCATGAGAGAATCCACATCGCTTTGATTTCCAGGCAAGTAAGCCAATTCTTGCCGTTTTAAAAGTATCATTCTCTAAGGAGTTCAATCTCAGAATTACCTCTCTAGTGACATTCTGAGTGTTGTTGACAAAACTGCTTTATCCGGAATTTCCCGAAATCCCACCAGTGCTGCAGTGTTCTAAAATAATTCTAAAGTTCAGCCATTGTCAAAGGGCTCTCAAGATCCATCTCTTCCCTGTTTGATAATTGTGGTAAATCACTCAGTAGAACGTCAGCTTCTACTCCATTACATGGCTCTGAATGGTAAAAATCTTTATAAAAAGAAATAGCAAAAGCATTCATTTCTGTTTTTGTTGTAATACTCTTCCATCTGGAACAGGGATGGGCAACTGGAGGGCCACTGTCCTACAGAGTTTAGCTCCAACCCTGAAAAAATCACCTGCCTATAATTTTCTAGTAATCCTCAGGACCTTGATTTGCTTGTTCAGGTGTGTTTGATTAGGGTTGAAGCTAAACTCTGTAGGACAGTGGCCCTCCAGGACCGAAGTTGCCCATCCCTGTTCTGGAAGCTTCAGTTGATGAAGATGCTTATGCAGAGAGAAAAGCAGTAGGAGAATCCATATCATTTAGGCGGGTGAACTTCACCCTCAAAAGGGCAGTTTTGCCTTGTTCTTCCGCTAAGCTGCGTAAAAGAAATGTCTTTCTTTCGAAAGAGTCAGTGGAGATGAATCCTGTGGCACTGTGACTGCTTTGTCCAAGGATTTCTTGTTCAAGGGCTTTCATTTTCTCCACTAGGGCACCCCTGGTATGTGCAGTACACTGCTGACAAAAGATCTTGATCTGCACCTTGCCCACATCCCACCATTGACTCAAAGATAGGAAATTTACTCTCTCCTCTCTCCAAGAATTCCAAAAGAGGTGAAAAGAGTGGATAAAGCAGTGATCCTGAAGTAACCCGTTATCAAAGTGCCAAAGTGAATCATAAGATTTAGTGGAGTCAACAGAAATAGCCATAGAAATATAATGATGGTCTGAGAGAAAAGTGGGTAAAATAGAATTTCTAAACAACCTTCCCCTATTACATAATTCAGTATAAAAACGATCAAGTCTAGCTCCAGACATATTATTTGAAGTCATTTTCATCCAAGTATACAGTCTAAGCCCAGGAAATGCATCTCTCCACAAATTTATAACACAATTATAACAATCAACTATACTTTTCAGAATCTTGGCTGAAGGAGGATGTGGTTCATTATGATTCCGATCCAATTGCTGATTTAAAGTGTGATTAAAATCCCCCCAGTATAATAATATTATCCAGGGGACAGTACGATAATGCATCTGATAGTTTTTCAAAAAAAGCAATACGCTCCCGGCCATCATTTGGAGCATACACATTAAATTGAGAAAAAATTGTGTCACCTAAAGTAACATCTACTCATAATATTCTCCCTGGTATTATCTCAAAACTCTTTAAAATACCACAAACCCGGGGTGAAAACTAAATTGCTACCCCTGCACTAACATTTGTGCCACATGGCTCAGAAGCACATTACCCTTCCAATCACTAAACCACTGTGACTGGTTCTGCAAATCTGTGTGCATTTCCTGAAGATCACATCAGTCTTTTTAAGAATTAAATAATTGAAAAGATCACTTCTTTCTACTGTACTACGACAACCATATAAACCATACGACATATTTAAAGATCCAATATTTAAAAAAGTCATGACAAAAATTATAAAGGGGTATATAACAACCCACCACATCTGCCTTTTAACATTTTTCATAAGATCAATGTTTTTTCAGACGTGAATTTCTAATCATGCTAAAAAGTTTTTTAAGGCAGTGGCGTTTTGGTTGATCTAGTTCCTCCAACGTCGCCTTCCGCATAGTAATACGCATCGCAATAGAAAATGTTGGAAATCAAAGAATGTGCAGGAGGATTTTTCTGAAGAACAGCGGACAGTTTCACTGCTAGACTCATGAACAACCATCACAAAACATGAAAACAGTTGTAGATCAACCAACAACACACAGTACTCTGACCTGTTTCAGTTATGCTGTTTAGCCTATTCAGGGCAGTACAAAATAAAGAAAAAGAAAAAAAAATTATGATCGCATAAAAATAATTTTTTCTTCAAAAATCTTATTTTTTTTCAAAGATTAACATTTAGCAGATTCTGCGAGGTGTGTGTAATCTTATAAGCATTATATTTATTTATTTTTTCGAAAAGTTGGCTTCTTTTAAGAATTTGGAGAATTTTAAAGTTAATTGTTGTTTTTTAAACAGTTAAAATTTGTATCCACACAGGAGAATGTAAAAGAAGAACAATGAGTTCAGCATTGAGGCAAAAGAAGAAAAAGAAGTATGTGGTTTTATTCACTACATGTTTTTGTTATGATTATGTCCAGTTTTGTTCTTGTTTGCCTGTGTTCCCCCTTGCTAGTTTGTCTCCACATTTTTTGATTGAGTTTGCATTTGTTCCTGGTTATGTTAATCATCCCTGTATGCATTTAAAGTCCCACTGAAGTGCCTTGAAACGCACAGCATTAATCAATGTGTTGACGTAATGTCCACTGATCAGCATATCGATCAGCTCCTCCCCTTTTTAAATAGCCAATAGTGTTTCGTTTAAATAACAGTTCAGCCAGAGCCGTTGAGTTCGGTAAAGCCTCAGTTTCCTCCTAATCTCTAACCGTTTCTCCTCCTGATCTCCTCCATATTGCTTTAAAATAAAGCATTCTGTGCAGAATTCAAATGGGTCTGATATGTTTTCTGGTCTATGCCGACTCTTCATTCGCCCTGTTGGAAACTCAGAATCGAAGACCAGGAGACTTTGGGATCACGTTGAAGAAGTTATTGTTTATTGAGGACTTCGCGTTGACGTGGCTGCAGTTCTTCAAAAGTCTGACTAAGTGGACGTTCTCATACAGTTTATATACATTTAGGGGCAGATACCATAACTTTTGTGATGAGACAGGTTTAGGAACCTGTTCGAGACTTGAGAGTGCTGCCCATCCTAATCCACTCAGCATATCTATTCAAATGCTGAGACCCGAGTACAGGACTGGCAGGACTCTCTTGCTAAAACACAAGCTCTAAGAGCCATTAAGAGTTTCAGTAAAACAGGACTGACCGGAGTCTTTTGCTAGAAAACTCTGATAATAATAATTTATACCTAACCTTAACATGCTAAATTCAATGTAAACCTAAATTAAACATTTTAATACATTTGTAATACAACAGCCCCAATGGAAAGCATATTTACATTGTCTGAATGCACTATGTGCTGCAGCTTCAGCATCTATTTATAGTGTAGGGGGCGGAGCTTCAGATTCTAGAGAGCATTTGATTGGAAAGAAAATCAGATGAAGCTGAAGTGCAGAGTGATGCCATCAAAATCATTGTTTTGAATGCTTATATCTTCTAAATGCAAATTGCACAAACACACTAGTAATTGATGATTAACTTAAAGGGGTGGTTGATTATGATTTCACTTTTCTAACTTTAGTTAGTGTGTAATGTTGCTGTTTGAGCATAAACAACATCTGCAAAGTTACAACGCTCAAAGTTCAAAGCAAAGGGAGATATTTGCTTATAAAGAAATCGCTTTTTAAGGACTACAACAAACGGCTGGTAGAGACTACACAACATTCCTCCCGGGTTAGTGGCGTCACCAACCCTAGAACTTACATAAACCCCGCCCCCTGGATACGATTTATAGATTATCAAGACAGAATATGCTAATCAATGACTAGAAGATAACTACATATAAGCAACATAAATTCATCAACTAACCATTCAGAAATGTCCTGTTGCTTCTACATGTTGTCACTTCTTCTTGAGTCTCTCCATCATTGTCTGACTCCGGATTGAACATAAAAGGCTAAAAGTTTTTGAAATTTTCAGTGCATGTTTGTGTGAGGTTAAAGGGGTGGTATAATGCCCTTTTCACAAGATGTAAAATAAGTCTCTGATGTCCCCAGAGTGTGTATGTGAAGTTTTAGCTCAAAACACCCCACAGATATTTTTATTTAGCATGTTAAAGTTGTCACTTTTTGAGGGTGAGCAAAAACACGCGGTTTTGTGTCTGTTCCTTTATATGCAAATGAGCTGCTGCTCCCGGCACAGAGGACAGAGCTTCAACAGACAAAATTTGTATGTATACAACTAAACGCATCTCTGTGTGGACAAGGCCTTAAATACACACGATAAAGAGATGATAACAAACAGGTGAGATGATTAGATGAGTGTCCATGACAACTGATAACTGGCGGGAAACTGAGACAAAGAAACACATGTGAATGATGAAAACAAACTGAAAGTCCAGGAAAACAGAAACTAAGAACTAACAAAACTGAATAGACATGACAATTACATGAACCTTGATTTTGCTCTGTATATGTTTTGTGCAGTTTGTGATTAACTTTACATTGTTCAATGCAGAAATAAATTTGGTGCGACGTCTCCACCATTCATTGATTACTTGAAAGAAATTTTGAGAAGGTACCCAGATGGAGGACAGATATTGAAGGTAGGCTAAAAAAAGTTTTAAATGTTGCATAAATACTTTCTCATCATTCACTGTAAAAAAAAATCCCGTAAAAAAACGGTAAATCTCTGGCAGCAAAGTTTCCAGACGGGTTCTGTTAAATTACAGCAAATTACCATTTCACAAAATTACAGGCAAAAACCGTAAAAATACAGAATTGACTTTACGGTCAAAATTAATTAAATTACAGTACATTACTGTTAATAATGGCTTATTAAACCGTGGAAAAACAGATAAATTATGTCAAATTACATAAAAAGAACATTTAACTTTAAGGTTAAACTGTAAATTTAGGGTTTTATAAAGTTATTTTATAATAATGCTCTGTCTATCTACAGTAATTATCTTTTAATATATAGTTTTTCTGTGTAAAATAACTATGAACTTATGTATAAAAATGTAATAAGTCCATAAATTCAAATACAAAGTTTGTATATTTACAGTTTTTATTTTTTTGCAGATCCAGTTTCACAACTTTGACCAATCTCTAATTAAGCACTTAATAATAGCAAATGTACAATCAATTTCTGTTAAATTAACTAAACGTACAAGTACGGAATACCTGCACATTTACAGTATTACTCATTAAACAAACACTGAGCATCAACATACGTGAATGATAGGAAATACAGGCTTAGTATATCATTTAGAACATGTAAAAATATCCACATTAAAAGACTTTATATTTATATTAAGAGAACAATAGAAGCAACAAGTGCAGTGACAAGTCCCAGTTAGTGTAGCACAGTGCACAATTTTATTTATTTTTTATTAAAACAAAGATTTAGTATTATTGGGTCAAGTGTTTATGAAAAGATGGATCTTTAGCAGTTTCTTGAAAATGTGTTGAGTTGCGCCGTTCATCCCACCAGCAGGGAACAGTCCAGGGAAAGTTCAGTGAAAGTGATTTTGTCTCTTTGGGATGATGGCACCACAAGGCGCCGTTCACTTGCAGAACACAAGCTTCTGGAGACACATAGATCTGAAGCAGTGAGTTTAGGTCTTGCTGCAGCATCTGGATCAGTTGCAGAGGTTTGACTGATGCTGGAAGGCCTGCCAGGAGAGCATTACAATAGTCCAGTCTGGATAGAACAAGAGCTTAGACAAGGAGTTGTGTGGCTCCGATAGGAAGGGCCGGATCTTTCTGGTGTTGTATAAGGCAAATCAGCAGGATCACACAGCAAGGATGGTTTGGCTGAAACCATAAGCAGGTCTGCCTTGGCAAGGTTGAGTTGAAGGTGAAGGTCATTCATCCAGCAAGAATTTTCCATCAGGTAGGCTGAGATGCGAGCAGCAACCATCAGATCCTCTGGCTGGAATTAAAGGTAGAGATATGTGTCATTAAGTGATAGAAAAAGTCATGTTTCTAAATGACAGAGCCTAGTTACACTACAAAAAAAATAAATAATAATAATAAATAAATAGATGGGTGGAATCTAACACAATCGTGGTCTTACTGTAGTAAAACCAAACCTTGTGCAGCTACAGTGGCCTGACAAAGGATCAAATGAATAATATTCATATGGGAAAATACAGTATAAAACAAATTAAATGTTCTGCCACTTTTAGTGCAATCATATGGAATCAGATGACTCAGCCATAACAATATTTTAAATTACTTCTTCCTATACCTTGTTTGCCATGATCATTCTGCTTTCCACTTGACCTGAAATCACAAAAAAAAAAAAATTAACAACTCAGTATTACATTTGCACATGTCAGAATATGTTCCACTGGGACAATGCAAAACCTCAACTGACTATGATCTGGAAGCTGAGCAGGAAAGGCTAACAGTGAAGGTTTGAGCTGAGACACCTAGGGGTGTAAGTTAACTTTCTGTTCATCTTGATCAATGCAATTTTCATAACCAATGATCAAAAGTATCATATGAAAAAGGCTACTATGATGAACCCAGTTCATCCAAAATGTAGATAAGTTAATTTCTTCATCAGAACACAAACATTCTATCAACTTTTATTTTATAAGCCTAATATATGCACATGTATGCATTCTATAGCTAACGTTACGTGTTGGCAAGCAGATGCAGCCAGAATATGCAATTTATCATGTTGTGTTCATATTCTAGTCTCATGTGCTTTCCTGTATCAAGTAAGTTACAGTATTTACTGAATTCGTTTTCTTAACAGTCTAACTTAGATAGCCACGTCAACCCTTACGAAAATTAACTATGGTTTAAACCACAAAGAAACAAACAAAAAAACAAACAAACATGGTAGGCCTATTTGTAGTATAACTGTGGTTATTAAAAATAGTAATAAAAATCCGCCAAAAACGTGGTTACTATAATTTTACTATAATTAAAACCAAGGATATTTTTTAAGAGAAGAGTTTTCAGCTTCCAGGCAGTGTTTCAAAATGTCCCGCCATTTAAGAGATTGATTTACTGACAGATAGTATCGCGTATTAACGAAGATTTTATATACAATTAAACGGACTTTGATATGTATAACAAGTCTACGAAAGCTCGTTTTAGGTCTTTTGAGGTGTGGGTTCAACTGATCTTTCTTAAAACAGATGGAAAATGTAAAGACGCATGCTACATTTTTAGTGTTTTGCCCTCCAGCTCTCGCCAGTTAACTGAACATCATTTAAGAATGCTAACGTTAGCTTGAAAACTGTAAACTTAACACAAATGTACTATAAAATATCGTTCACATGTAACTTAGTATAATGAGACTCTTACCTCAGCCGGTGATCGGTTGGCATGATGTCCGCCGTGACGAACAAGGCTCACTGAAAAGGGCGTTATTTCCGAAGAATCCAAACGGACTGACTAAAAACAGAGCTCCTGCTCACGGCTGCTCTTGACGAATACGATTGCTTTGAACCCCTGTTGTTGATCTCACAATCCACTTCACGAGAGTAGACTGAATTCAAATCTCCCGCTTGCCCAAACTCGACTGATCAGCGAACGTTAACCGTTGTGGGCGGGAGTAAACAGCGGAAATGAATTTGAACCTGCGTCATCGCGCGCGCGCACTCAAACACACACACACACACACACACACAAACACACAAAGCCCTGAATGTGCAGCAACGGAGATTTGGAAAAATATTCATAAAATATACATGAAATTATGGGAGAATAAGACAATGAAATAATGATCAAAATGAGTATAAAATAAAATGTGAAATAAAAAATAATTCAGGCCTACTGTAGTCTATGTAGGGTACTGTATGTACAAATCACAGTCTATGGTAGGGCCTACAAATACTTTTATTTAACCTTAAAAAAAACTCACTTTAGCCCCCACATGCTTAATAATCTGTAAGAAAAACATATTGAATAGATGCTGATTTCCGCAGTTATACCTTCTTTTCTTTGTTTTCTAATTTCACAGAAAAAATCTGTAAAATGTTACTTAATTTCTGTAAAATTACACATAACTCTGTAAAAATACAGACAAGTTCCTTTTAAAAAACGTAAAATTGCTGTAAAACCAAAATACAAGCAATTACCTGTAAATTTAACAATGGACCTTTAAATTACAGCAAATGCCTTTTATTTTACAGATATTTGCTGTATAATGACAAAACGGTAAAATTCTGTAAAAAAATACAGACAATTACCTGTAAAATTACACTTTTTTTTTACAGTGTTGTTAAATGGTATGTATCTTAAATATCTCATCGTATCTGTCTTTAACCCATTTGTGCCCAAATTTTTCTGAATGGTTTCATGCATATAATCGTGTTAATAGTGTCCTATGTGAACATGTTCTGCATTTATTTTCCCCAGGTTTTTTTTTTCTTACTTGAAAATCATATTTGAATGTGCGGCAACTATAGTTGCCGGTGGGCAAATATGTTGTATGCACCCCCTCAATGTAAAATATGAATAGGAGGAGAACATTTGGCATTTATCTCAAAATAACTGCTTTCAACAGATCAATCTTTATTCATAAACACATTTATTATGTATAAAAGTCGAAGAACATTTGATGCAGACCCAAAAAAACTGCATCTAGCTTATAATCTCTTGAATATGAAAACAACAAACAACAAATCCATTTGCCTTAACCATTGTGCGCTGTTCAGGGTCTTTTTGACCCACATTTCTAACTTTCATTCTTGGGGATAACATGGATAATTTGACATGGTTTAGTGTAAGATTTTTGCCCATCTTTTGGAAAATGCCGTTTTAAAAGTAACAAATAATCACTTTAACCAGTAGATGGCTGCAGAACGATTTGCTATTTGACTAACTGAAAGACATCTTTTCACAAGTTTTTCCAGTTGTATTCATAACTACATATTATGAAATCACAATTATAATAATAAAAGTTACTTTTTGTCAAAGTTTAGGCACTTTTTGTACTGAAAAAAAAAAAATAATCTGTTATATTATGATTAGAATCAAATGAATTTCATCAATGGACAAAATTCATCCTCAAAATCAGAAACAACACAAAACACACATAGACAGAAATTAATTGGCACACTTTAAATTTGTAGAATTATATGAAAAACAGATGTTTGAAATAAATGATAAACTCTAAAAACTTCAACTTTTCACTTTGTAACATCCTGATTAGGTTTGATTCTAATCATAATGTAACATTATTGAAAAACTAATAATTTTTTTTTAGTACAAAAACTGCTAAACTTTGACAAAAAGTAACTTTTATTGTTAGAATTGTGATTTCATTATATGTAGATATGAATCTACCTGTAAAAACTTGTGAAAAGAAGTCTTTTAGTTTGAAACTTTTAGTACGTTAAGAGCTCTGCAGCCATCTACTGGTTAAAGTGATTTTTTTTTTTTTTTTACTTTTAAAACTGCATTTTCCAAAATTTGGGCAAAAATCTTACACTAAACCTTGTCAAATTATCCATGTTATCCCCATGAATGAAAGTTAGTATTTACTACTTATTTATTTTCTACAATAACCTTGATTTATTAACCTGTTAACACAGTATACCCCATTTTCCCATGATATATGTACTTACAAGGCATTTGCCCACCGGCAACTATAGTTGCCTCTTGGACTTTTGACTAAGTATACAAAAAACTATAGATCTCTTGTAAGATTTGTTTTGTTTGGATGATTCTAAAGACCTTCATGATTATGTAGATATATATATGTAAACAAAAAATACTTATTAGTAACATGAAAATGACCTTTCTTTTGGAGGTTTTGCCTTCGCCATGCTTCCTAGAATTAGGGCTCGGAAGTTGACAGCCTCATGTGACAGGGAGGAAGTGAATACCTTTTTTTTTTTCTTGAAATCCTTTATTTGGTTGCTTGCTTGCATGTCATTGAGAAATAAAACATGGACAACATCTAGAAAAATACTTACAAAAGGAAAATGACAACTATGCATTGCGGCAACTATTATTAATCCTGTAACGTACCAGGAGCTGATCCAGAATGCAGATGATGCAGGAGCTTCACGTGTGGTGTTTATTCATGACGAGAGGCATTATGAGACTCAGAGCCTGTGGACTGAAGAGCTCGGAAAGTATCAAGGTATTTGTGTCGTAAACAGATTTAAATCACACTAGACTTAAACTTTATAAAATTACTGTAGAGCCCGCAACAAAGGATATTACAGTCTAGGGTTTTACATTTGTCCTCATTCATTTGTCACAACCATGAAGAGTTTTGCAACTACACCTTCTGCTTTTTTTTTAATGGGGAGCGAGTTTTGAGCTCTGAAATGTACAGTATGTTTTTATATTAAATCCAAACTTTTTGGCAGCGGCTTTTTGCACTGAGTGAAAATACCATATTTTCTTAGCGATAGATGATATTTACACCGTGCAACTTAAGTAGCAATAGATTCTAATTACACTACAAGTAGTTAGATGCTATTTATACTTCAAATAGTGGCAGATAGCATTTCCACCTCAGTGTTGTTGTACATTATACAGTATGCAATTATAACATAGAGTGTAAATTATTATATTTATTAAAATTATTAAATGGATGCTGCCTTATTGGGACAATAAAGCCGTCCCTACACCGACCCCTAACCCTAAATACTTTATTATTAAACACATGTATTATTAAACACATAAACACACTTTTTTTCCACTTTTCGAATGTTGTCTTCATTTTTATTGAAAATACATGCCTTTCCGATCTGATATGCGATGGGAAAAGGAAGTAGAGCAAGTTCAGCAAAAGGCGGATTATGATCTCAGGTCGATTTGGGTCAAAACTTTCTGCCACACACTTTTCCCCTACACTATTGCTACTGTTAAAGGGATAGTTCACCCAAAAATGAAAATTCTGTCATCATTTACTCTTCCTCAAGTTGTTCCAAACCTGTATGACTTTCTTTCTTCTGCTGTACACAAAATAAGATATTTTAAAGAAGGTTGGTAATTAAACAGTTGCTGTTTGACTTCCATAGTATTTTTTTTTTCCTACTGTGGAAGTCAATACGGTCCATCAGTCGTTTGGTTACCGACTTTCTTCAAAATATCTTCTTTTGTGTTCAGCAGAAGAAAGAAAGTCATACAGGTTTGGAACAACTTGAGGAAGAGTAAATGATGACAGCATTTTCATTTTTGGGTGAACTATCCCTTTAATAATGCAGTGATTTAGTCTGGCCCAAACAGACGTCAGTGGGCGACAAGATGGGCTATTTGCTTATCTTTCAATTTAGTGAATAACAGTATAAGTGTTTAGGTATAAGTATAAGCTTTATTATATGTTACTATATCAGTAGGAGTGGATTGAAGCTCAATTGAAGCTCTGTAAATGTTGTGAGGATCATGAGAACTATTTACATGGGAAAAAATGATCTGATTGTTGATTGGACATTGATGATAATTGGCAGCAAGATAATAAATTGAACCCACTTTGCCATTAATAACTGACATCTGTGCTTCTCTCTTGAAAAGCTCCATTCACCAGAATTGTGTCTCAAAACTCTTTGTATCTCAAAACCAGGTCAAAATCACAGTTTCGTCCTAAATTAAAATAAAATGAGCTGAAAATAAGGGAATTCAGTAAATACAGTATGGGAGACATAACTCATTCTTCTCTGTCATGACCAGGATTTGTCCAGATACTGAAAGTCTTTTCTGCACTATAGGCAAAGTGTGTTATTTTCAAAGTTTATTCTGCCCTCATAGAACGTCACTGTGCTCCATTAGACAGATAGTGAACATTTTGGAATAAAGTGCCAAGGCGTAACTTTTCTTGGTTATTCTTTACTGTAAAACTGAAATACAAAAAATAATGTAAATATATATTACAGGAAAACAAATACAATAATATTGTTAGATAACAGTCAACTGTTTACTCTCATTTCAAATATTCTCTACAAAGTTCGTTTCAATATTGTCCTAGTTCAATCACTTATTACATTAAACTATACTATAGCAGAATAAACTTGTTAATCACTTACAGTCAAATGTTTTCCAAGGCATAACTGTTTGAAGATCGCACTCGTAAGCTAAGCTGCGATGTTTTGCTTTCACTGTTGCACTCTGAACATGTCACAACATATCCGCAATCGCGCTATTTCAAAATAAACGTCCCGGAGGAAATAATTCACAATAAAAAATAAAAAATACCATTTAAATTTTATGGTCAACACAAAGTTGTTTGGTCATGTTTGTTTAATCATCTGTTTGTATCTTTGATCTGGCAGGACCGGCTCTCTATGCCTTCAATGATGCAGCCTTCACAGAGGAAGACTGGGAGGGAATCCAGAGAGTTGGCAGAAGCATCAAGCAGGATGACCCAACAAAAGTCGGGAGATTTGGGATCGGCTTCAACTCTGTTTATCATATTACAGGTGAACTAGACTTACAAGTTACTAGAAACGCAAACCTTCATAGAATTATGTACAGAAAGAGACTGTTACAGAATACAGTAACCTTTTTTAATGGCTAGTCTATTATTAATAGTAAAATGCATATGCTTATTTCCCTTTTTTTTTACATTTAGATTTTCTTTTCCATCATCTAACACTCACTTAAAGTTTATCTTTAAATAAAACTAAAATAACATAAAATATATAAATTTCATATTATATAATAATATAATTATATAAACACATATAAATTTAACTCTTTCCCTGCCAGCATTTAAAAAAAAAAAAAAAAACCTTTATACACAAAGATCGCAGAGGATGGCAGATTATTGTTGTTCAATATTCACTGCACATTAAAACATCACACTCTTACTTGATATGGACAAACTGAATATCATTAGAAATATTTAAGACTCCAGCTTCAATATTTGACCACTGTTTATGGTAAAACTAGGTTGCAATGACATTAATGTCCTAATTTATTTCAGGAGTGCAAAATAATCAATCTGTAATTTTTTTTAAATCTTTTGAATAGAATAACAACACACATTCATATTCAGTCACATCTGCTCCTGTTTATTTGTGTAGACATAGCTTCACTGAATAGTGTTCATCCAGACTTTTAGTCCAAAAGTGTTCAAATCTGGAAATATTGATATATTTATACATTTACACAATCATAATTTCTATTAATTTTCTACTGATTTACGCGATATGATGAGTGTTAGCGGCTTCGAGCGCTGTCTGTCTGTGTTTTCTCTTCCCCGATCACTGTTATGATCATTTGCTCATATTATACCTATATCATGTTCATAACCCGTCCTGTCTCTCCCAATGACAAACGTACTCGGTTACCAACGTAACCTCGGTTCTCTCCAGAAGAGGGAACGAGTACTGCGTAATATCTTACGCTATGGGGAAATCTCTTTTCCGCGAGATACTAAAGGCAAAAATTATCCTTAATTTTGGAATAATGTAAAACGCGTTGCGGCAGCATGCAGACATAGGCAAGACAGCTCGCGCCTATTGGCTGTCCTGCGGCAACTGCAGCAGCGTATCGAGAGGCCCCATCGTGACGCCAGATCCAATGGGGGCGCTTCACGCCCACTGCGTCACGTCCCGCCAAAACGGGCGTGGTCTGGGCCTATAAATATAGCTCGACAGGCTGGTAATCTGTTTTTTCATCGCCGAAGCGAACCAGAGCGTGTTGCAGGCATGGCAAAGATATGCAGTACTCGTTCCCTCTTCTAGAGAGAACCGAGGTTACGTTAGTAACCGAGTACGTTCTCTTATGAGAGGTTCTCTCGTACTGCGTAATATCTTACGCTATGGGAACACAGTGTAAAACGTTGTGCGTGCTGAGATCCAATACCAAAGTCCCAAGGGCAAGTGCCCGGGGCTCATATAGTACATGATCATCAGGGACTCGCAGAGAGTCCAGGAAGAGAGGCTAGAATAGCATCATTTCTGTAATAAATAGCATCCTATAAGGAGCAATTATATTGATAGTGTTCCACACAGCCAGGGCGAAAAAAACTCTGCCTGGTCTGATGAATATTATGGGTCTTACACACTGCCCAAAGGGTTGCATGATCGATCAGCGAGCGTCGCTCAAGCAGTTTCAATATTCTGGGCCGGTAGCATCGGGGCAGACAATACTGATCTATTAGACCGAAAGCAGCTTATAAACCTTATACCTTAACCTTATAAATGTAGATGGAGAGGCCCAGCCTGCCGCCATACAGATATCTTGCAAGGCAATCCCACTAGACCAAGCCCACGACAAGGCCATGCATCTTGTGGAGTGCGCTCTGACACCTAACGGGCACTGCAGGCCCTTAGAAGCGTAAGCCAGCGCTATAGCATCAACTATCCATCTGGATAGGCTCTGTTTCGACATGGCTAGTCCCTTAGAACGTCCGTTGAACGAGACAAAGAGCTGCTCTGTCTGTCTGAAGACAGTCGAGCGAGACACATAAGCCCTTAATGCCCTGACCGGGCAAAGGAAGCTTGCGTCCTTCTCCTCATTAGAGACCGGCAGGGCCGACAGGGAAATCACCTGAGCCCTAAACGGTGTGTTGAGGGATTTCGGAACGTACCCGTGCCTCGGTTTGAGTATGACTTTCGAGTCATTTGACTATCGAGTCATTTGTCAGTCATTTGAAAGACAAGTGTTTGATATCTATTGATTGGATTGGCTCGAATGGGGCACCTTTCATGGCTTCCAGGACCGTAGAAAGGTCCCACATGGGAACTGAGGGAGGTCTGGGAGGATTTAACCTCTTAGCTCCTCTAAGGAAGCGAATGACCAGATCGTTCCTTCCAAGTGACTGGCCAAGCGTCGGTTTAGTAAACGCCGCTATGGCCGCCACATAAACCTTGAGCATGGATGGGGTTCTGCCCTTATCCAGTTGCTCTTGCAGGAAGGAGAGAACCTCCGTCACCCCACAATTTGTGGGTGACATGCCACGGGCTGTGCACCAGCTAGAGAACACAGACCATTTTGAGGAATAGAGCCGTCTCGTAGAGGGGGCCCTAGCCTGCATGATTGTGTTTAACACTCCCACCAGGAGGTTAGCGGGTACCCGTTGATGGCCCACGCATGTAGGGACCAAAGCTCCGGGCGAGGATGCCAGATCGAGCCCTTGGCCTGAGAGAGGAGGTCCTTCCTCACTGGTATTGGCCATGGGGCAGTGCTCGTCAGCTGCATCAGAACCGGGAACCAAGCCTGGTTCTTCCAGAACGGAGCCACTAGTAGCACTGAGCATCCGTTTTCCCTGATCCGCTCTAATACCTGAGGCAGGAGCGTGACGGGGGGAAAAGCATAGAATGGGCAGTGGGGCCAGACATGGGCCAGCGCATCCCTGCTCTTGGAGAAAAACTCCAGACAGTGAGCGTTTTCCTGAGACGCAAACAGGTCTACTTCTGCTCTGCCGAATGTCTCCCACAGCTGCTGGACTGTCTGCGGGTGTAGAGACCATTCTCCTGCTGGAACATTGTTCCTGGAAAGTCTGTCTGGTCCCACATTCAGGTGGCCAGGCACGTGCGCTGCTCTCAACGAGCGCAGATTGTGCTGAGCCCAGACCAAGAGGCGCTCCGTCAGCCTGTAAAGGTTTCGGGACCTGATACCTCCTTGGCGATTTATATAGGCCACCACTGACACGCTGTCCGAACGGACCAAGACGTGGTGTCCTGCTATCTGGGGACAAAAGCGCCTCAGCGCGCTGTCGACTGCCATCATCTCCAGGCAGTTTATATGCAGAAGCTTTTCCCGTTCTGACCACTGGATGAAGAACGGTCTGCCCTCGAGCAGCACTCCCCATCCTGAGGTGGAGGCGTCCGTAGACACCACCTTTACACTCGAGGAAGTCCCCAGGCTTACACCTGACTGGTACCAGTCGATCGCTATACAAGGTTTCAGAGCTGAGACGCATTTCTGATTGACCTTGAGGCGAGAAAGACCGGAGGTCCACGCTCGGCGCGGTACTCGCGCTTTTAGCCAGAACTGCAGTGGGCGCATGCAAAGCAGACCCAACTGGAGTACTGATGATGCTGAGGCCATGAGACCCAGCATCCTTTGAAACTTTCTGAGCGGGACTATAGTGCCGCAGCGGAAGGTTTCCGTCATGTGCTGAATATCCAGTCTGTGCTGCGGCGATAGCTGTGCTGTCATAGACAGCAAGTCCAGTTCTGTGCCCAGAAAATATATTCTCTGACTGGGAGAACTTTTCGCCCAATTGACTTTGAGACCCAGATTCTCGAGATGTTCGAGTAATATGGTCCTGTGTTCTATGAGCTCTGAGTGTGACTGAGCTAGAACCAGCCAATCGTCCAAATAGTTCAAAACTCGCATTCCCCGAAGTTTCAGGGGTGCGAGCGCCGCGTCCATGCACATCGTGAATGTACGGGGTGCTAGAGACAGGCCAAACGGTAGGACTGTGTATTGATATGCCTGGCCCTCGAAGGTGAATCTCAAAAATCGCCTGTGACGTGAACCTATTTGTATTTGGAAATACGCGTCCTTCAGATCTATTAACATAAACCAGTCCCCTTGGCAAATTTGCGCAAGGATTTTCCTGGTTGTGAGCATTCTGAACCGGCGTTTCGAAAGCGTTTTGTTCAGCTGTCTTAGATCTAGAATGGGTCTGAGACCCCTGTCTTTTTTCTGTACCAGAAAATATCTGCTGTACAGACCCCCTTCGCTCTGAGCTTGAGATAAAGGCTCTATGGCCCCTTTGCTCAACAGTTGCGCAATTTCGGTTCAAAGTATTTTTGCTACTTCCTTTTCTACCGTAGTTTCGATTCGCGCCGCGCAACGGCGGGGGCGTCGAGCGAGCTCTAGCGAATAGCCTCTTTTTATAATGTTCAGCACCCATTCTGATACCCCGGGAAGCTTTGCCCACGCATTTGCATGAATAGCTAGGGGTTGAATGAGATCTGGGCTCTGGCCGTGACATAGTGGCGGCCGGAGAGCTTCGGTATGCTGTAACACTGTGCTTGCAGCGTTCGAGGCGGGGGGCGTGCTGATAACAGCGGGCAGTCTGCCCGCGCTCGACTCTCTTATGGTGGCTTGCTGAGAGAGAGTGAGTGGGGGGAACCCCGTGGGGCTTGTCATGTCTGTGAGTGAATGTGGGCGCGGGACAGCGGGCACATTTACTACACTGAAAACACCGTCGGCTTGAGCTGACTGTATGTGTGTTGGTTTCGCTTTTACAGAAACCGTGAGACATGCAGTGTGTAGTGTTTGTGGGCACTGGGTCGTGGGCACATTCATTACATTTAATGCACAATCAGCCAGCAGCCATGTCACCCTGTAGCCCAATACTGGTTGCCCACTGAAGCTAAGCAGGGTTGAGCCTGGTTAGTACCTGGATGGGAGACCTCCTGGGAAAAAACAGGTTGCTGTTGGAAGAGGTGTTAGTGAGGCCAGTAGGGGGTGCTCATCCTGTGGTCTGTGTGGGTCCTAACGCCCCAGTGTAGTGACAGGGACACTATACTGTCAAAGAGCACCGTCCTTCGGATGAGACGTAAAACCGAGGTCCTGACTCTCTGTGGTCATTAAAAATCCCATGGCACTTCTCGTAAAGAGTAAGGGTGTAACCCCGGTGTCCTGGCCACATTCCACCCATTGGCCCTTAACAATCATGGCCTCCTAATAATCCCTTTTTCCATTGAATTGGCTCTATCACTCTCTCTCCACCTATAGCTGGTGTGTGGTGAGCACACTGGCGCCGTTGTACTGTGGCTGCCGTCGCATCATCCAAGTGGATGATACACACTGGTGGTGATTGAGGAGAAATCCCCT
This sequence comes from Abramis brama, assembly GCF_963993115.1. Lineage (NCBI taxonomy): Eukaryota > Metazoa > Chordata > Actinopteri > Cypriniformes > Leuciscidae > Abramis > Abramis brama. The sequence continues at coordinate 6,837,238 of NC_139970.1, forward strand.
GATATGATTGTAAAAGCGCTTTGGGTGTACAGTAGTACATATGAAAGCGCTATATAAATGCTTCATTCTATTCTATTCTATTCTATTTTATTCTATTCTATTCTATTCTATCGACATGAGTCGATTGTATGTGTGCGAGCCCTGTGGGGCGGGCTGTGCTTGTGTGTAGGAATGAGTACTGGGCAGTGGGCATTTTTACTACACTCATAACACTATCGGCCGTGGCCAGAATACCAGGAAATACACTCTTTGAGAGATACACTCTTCATCTGGGTCGCCGTAAAAACGGCATTTGTGTGCAGGCAAGCGGGCCGTGGTACCGGCTTGTTTACTGCAGAATACACTGGAACAGTCGCATTTTCTGGAACTGAACGAGCGAGAAGTTTTGGTGAAAGTCTGGCCGCAGCGGGACTTGAACACCGTCGTTTTCCTAGGCGGGCTAGGAAGACTTTGAGGCCTCAGGCTTTATCTCAATCTTCAGAGCGAGAACGCAGTCTCGGGCCTCAGGCCTGTCGACGCTGTGAGGCGGCCTGTTGCGCAGCTGGAGCGCTTCGGCAGAAAATGTTTCATGGCCTGTGACGTTTTCTGCACCTCAGCGAATCTGTCCGGCAGAAGAGATGGGGGCATCGAGGAACGTGGCGCGCTCCGAGTCCGGCATCTCAGAGAGCGTCAACCATAAATGTCTCTCAGCAACGGTGAGAGAGGCCATGTTCCACCCTATGGCCTGTGCAGCGGACTTAGTGGCGCGGAGTGCAAGATCCGTGGCGCTCCTTAAATCCGGCAAACTGATAGCTTCCGGTCCTCCCTCATCCAGTTTGCGGAGAAGGTCGGCCTGGAAGATCTGCAGGGTGGCCATTGTGTGCAACGCCGATGCAGCCTGTCCAGCGGCGGTGTAAGCGCGACTGTGCATGGCTGAAGTCATGCGGTAAGCTTTGGATGGTAGCGCCGTCTTAGCGCGCCGTCCAGCAGAGGGCGGGCAAAGATGGGCCGCTACAGCTTCTTCCACCAGATGAAGAGAATGGTATCCTCTGCCTTTAGCACCGTCCACCACGGAGAATGCTGCCGAGGCAGAGGTACGCATCCTGGCTGAGAAGGGGGCATTCCAAGACTTTGCGAGTTCTTCATGAAGCTCAGGAAGAAACGGCGCGGGTCTTGAAGGCGGCCAAACGCGGTCCCCTTGCAGGAAAAAAAACATCCAGCCGGTTGTGCGCTTATGTAGTTTTGGCTCCGCGGGCGCCAACCACTCGAGGCCGAGGCTCTCCATTGCCTGCGTGAGCAGACACGTCAGCTCTGCTTCGATGCTAGCCCTTTTCCCGGAAGGCTAGCGAACAGAGGGGGCGAGATCCACAGAGCTCGACCAATCCTCACTGCCAGACGCCAGGATAGAGCAGCTGTCCTCCTCTACAGATGCCGCTTCTTCGTCGTCATCCATGACGGCAGACGGCGGCCGCTGTGTGGGAGCGAGTTTTGAGTAAAAGCATATGATTAATCGTATAAATTGTCTTATGTAGTTTGATGCTAGGTTTAGCTCTAATGCCGGCTGCACAGGTGCAGTTATATTTCATGATGCATTTTGTCAGAAGAATTTACATAAGTTCATAAGAAAATGTTTTGTTTTCTAGAAAGACTATTTATAATAGGTGGATAAATGTATATTGGATTCAAAGTGATGTGGATGGGCAAGCCGGGTAATACCAGAATAAAGGAACACTAAAGAATAAAAACAAAAGAATAATGATAGAAAAATAATGAAGATTAGGTCTCATACCCTGCAGAGGCGAGAACAGTTTGTCAAGTGAGAACAATAGGAACATGAATGGGGCAGTTCACCACACCAGACATAGACCATAGATTGTAAGGGAGCTTACAGGGGGCACTTTTTTTATTTGCCTTCTCTAAAAAAACACATGACATGGTATTAGAAAATGTTTCATAAAATTCATAGTTTTAGAGATAACATTCTCAGATTTTAAATGAAGCATGACCAGTCTTGTCAAATCAAGTCAAGTCACCTTTATTTATATAGCACTTACAATACAGATTGTTTCAAAGCAGCTTTACAGAGATAACAGGAAAATATTGCAAGAATGTTATTAATTTAGTTTAAATTAAGTAAACTCAAGTAAACTTGTGGCTTCAGCTTCATTGTGTTTCTAAGTTACTACACTACAGCCACATAATTTTTTATACATTTAAAATAAATATTGTTAACATTTAACATTATATATCTCTATATTATTAATAACAGTCGGATTTCCAAAATGGGGGGTGCAGAGAAAGGGGTAATAAAAGTTGTCAGCCACCGCCAGCGTTTTTGATTTTTTTTTTTTTTTACAAAAAGTTCATGGCGCCCAGAATATTTTGTCATGAATATTTCAACATTCAATATTGTATATCAAAATAAAGAACAGAGCCTCTGCTTAAAAAAAAAAGTTTTATTCTAGCATTCATTCTTTTTTATCATCACTTGAATGTGGGTAAGTTTCATTAAAAAAAAAATCTAAATTCTTTTGTTTTCAAAGAATACAACGTGCACATGCAATGCTTTTATCGTTTGTTTCTGCTCCTTTTTTCCTGTGTTATGATCTCTAGATTCTGTACTAGTTGAGATAACACCCCCTACTGTATAACAGTGAAAACACAAAAAGCCAGAAAATTCTGTCAATAGCGGGGAAAGAATTAATATTGACTTGTTGTATTGGGCAACATTTTAATAATTGGTGCATCCTTAATTATAGGTTATCAGCACTCAGTTAATTCTTTACTAATGACGTCATTGACTGACCTGGGGTCTCATTTATAAACATGGCATATGCACAAAATGGGGCTGGAAACGTGCGTACTCCAAAGGTTGTGATCTATTAAAAAAACTTGATGAGAGAATGTAATGGCGCTTTTTCCACTGCATGGTACGGCTCACTTCGCTTATCCACTGCGTGGTACGACTCGGCCCGGCATGGCTCGGTTCGCTTTAGCTCGGTTTGCTTTTCCACTGCAGTTAGTACCGCTTCAAAGTGGGTGGGATTATAGACCAATCGTTATTGTTGCGGCAACCAACGAGAGGAATGTCTGCACTTCACCACAATTCAGCCATTTCTTTTTGTGAAGTTTTTTTTTCTTCTTTTTCAAGAAAGTCAAGCAAGTAGTTTAACAATAGGTGCTACAGCGGTGGTTGTTACTGGCTATTTAAATCTAGCGGGTTTGGTGTCTTGTATCGCAAATACAATGGCGCTGGTAGTGACGATTCTGTCCGACCAATCGGTGATCTGCAGTGTTTTCATGCCACATTTTAGTATCGGTACGGTACGCTTGGAACCTCAACAGAGGTGGTACCATTTAAAGCAAGCCGTACCGTACCATGCAGTGGAAAAGTGCCACAAAGTGAGCCGTACCATACCATGCAGTGGAAAAGCGCCATAAGTGTACCTGTAAGTAAACTCTTAGCCATTGCGTACACAACTTTTGGAGACACCGATGGTGAGCTGAGGGACTGATGGCAGATGAAGGAAAACCACTTTAAATCCTCAACTATGTTTTACATCTGATAAGCACATGTAATGGGGCAATAGGGGTGCTTGTAACTGCTCTTGACTACGCCACTCCAATTTTGGTTGGGTAGGAGATCCCAAATCACTAAGGGGTTCCCCGCTCGGCTATCCAATTAAATGAATAAACTTAAGGCAAAAGTGATGATCAAATCAAAGCATAGTTTTTATTAAATACATGAATTCTGGTCTCATTTGATTCCACTCAAAAGCTGGCCAAACTTAATTAGCACAGGATGGCAATACAAGTAACTATGGAGGGAGACAACACTTCAAAAAGAAAATGTACACAACCAATAAATAAATACAACAACCCCAAAAGAAATAAAATTTCCTACACAGCAAACTTAATGCACAATTACACACAAAACTCTTTCCACACCACACTTGGTGAATCAAAGTGAGTATCTTCCCCCCCTTAGTTTCAATAATGGAACATGTAAATAATGACCTAGCTTTAATTCACAAAATAAACCTTATGAAAAATATAAATACAACCAATTAATGTCTGGGCTAGAGGTGGGAATCTTCAGTCACCTCACGATCCGATCCGATTCCGATTCTGGGAGTCACGATCCGATTCCAGAACGTAGTCTATTTTTTTTTAATTACAAATAAAATAAATAAAACATTAAAACAGTTTTATTTTAAGAATTTTAAACTAATATAACTTCAAACCATATAAATAGCAAATAGCCTAATAAAGAGAAGCATAGAAACAAATGACAAAGAAACAGAAGAGTGCTTTCAGTATTTAAGATTATCTGAACATTTTCCATTCAAGAACTGTGAGTGATTTATTTTCATCATACTTTTGTTTTTTACTTTGACATCTTATTAGACTGAGATATCTTAGATATCTATTTAGCTGCATTCACGCTCGGATCTCTTTTTAAATACAAGTAATGTGGTTTGTCCTCACCGTTTAATCCCTTAAGACATAACTTGCTGTGTTTACGTTCATTTTGCACAAGTATATTAAACCACTTACACGGAGTCGCACAGCCGCATGCGCGAGCAGTCAACACAAAGCGCGCATCAGCATTTGAAACTGAAAGCAGCCTTCTGTTAGCGAGGTTCATATTTTAAATATATAAGTCCACTGCATTCCAAACCACATAAACGATGACTTCGTAGAGCATTTTTAAGGAGAATATCGACGCGCGAGACAGCACACTTCAAGTGTAACATCAAACATGATCGTCTCTCACAGCGCATCCTGTACAATGAAGCCTGTGAATGTCCTTATAATTCGTTTCAACCTTTCCGAACTTTATTAAATATTATTTTACTGAAGGTACGTGTGTGGGGAATTGTTAGCAAGCAGAAGACGGGTGTTTCTAAAGCAAACTCTGCGTCATCGCACATCTGGTTATAAACTAAGCTCAGAATCGATTCTGAAATTCTCAGAATCGATCCAGAATCGTTGGAGAGAGAATCGCGATGCATCAATGGATCGATTTTTTCTCCCACCACTAGTCTGGGCCAAAAAAAACCCAGAAGAAATAAAGATAAATCACAAAACCATAAAAAACAAAATAAAGGCAGGGAAAACAGTGATCAGTTGCACAAGGCAAATCAAACTCTTAGTTGCCTTTTGGCTGATTTTAAAAGCCAACGGAAGTACAAGAGTCTTTCGTATCCATCGCTCATCCCGCTCAACATAGCCAACGTAAGGGCGTGTAATGTGCTGCAATGGTAACTCAGTGTCCACCACTCATCCAGTCAAACCTTACCAGCATTAGGGCATTTAGACCACATGTCTAAAACAAATCAACAGAGCTTGTTCTTCCAGTGACCATGCCAAACAATTCAGGCACTGCAACCATTCCACTCATAGGAAGTGGCATATTTAAAGGGAAATTACACCCTCTACAGATACCCTCAGCAGCGCCCCCTACTGACTTGGCTACACACATTTAGATTAAATATGCCATTCTTATTAATGGAGTTAAGAACTTTAATTACATGAAATCATTAATGAGAAGTTCTAACATTTTTTTAATATTCTAATAAATATTTGTAAGGGATGCAATGATTTTGATCACTTTTCCTGTGGCATGCTGTGTTTTAATGTTTTAACTACAGTGAGGATTGCTAAGCGCATGATAATAGCAGAACTCATGGTCTGAGAAAATATTTTTGTGCAACTAATAATCAATAATGCAGAATAAGGCCTATTTGTTTGCATTAAATATATAAAGCAATTAAAAATGCTATTTGGCCAGTGGAAAAGATTGAGGAAAAACTTTCTCTAAAAATTTATTTTATACAATTTTGATTTATTTATTCAAAAACAAAGCAAAGATATAGGCTACTAAATGATTTTTAGCAATGGAATGTGACAGCGCATCCGTATCTCACATATTCCTAATGTCTTGTACCGTTAAACACTGGGCTTTATAAAGGAAGTTTTATAAGTCTAAATATTTTTTGGTATGCCATTTTTGGCTTTCGGGACCACATACACATTTAGTAAGGATCCTACACACAGTTTTATAAATGACACCCCTGATCAGCTGCAACATCAGTTTTTACAAACAAATGTCCCTCAGGGTACTTGTGGTGTCGGATTCTGACATGTAACACTGGCGACGCTAACAATATTTATAATTATTATTATTGTTTATTTACAGACTTGCCATGTGTGTTCAGTTCTGAACACCTAGCCATTTTTGACCCACAAAAGATGATGTTCGGAGATGATGAAGAAGGCTATCGATGGTCTTTAGATGATGAAGAGGACAGAGAGAGCCTTTTGAACTTAAAAGATCAGTTCCAGCCCTTTCAAAATGTAGTCAGTCATGTCATCAGTTGTTCCTGGGAGAAGGTCATCAGTGAGGAGCAATACTTCAAAGGAACGCTTTTCCGCTTCCCTCTGCGTAATGAGGCTTCTGAGATCTCAGATAACTTGTATGACTCCACAAAAGTTACACAGCTTTTTGACAGTTTCATTGCTGATGCAGACATCAGTCTTCTTTTCCTGAAAAATGTGTCATCCATTACTTTGATGCATATTGACACCAATGGCTTCTGCAACAATAGGCTAAATGTTTCAGCGTCAAACCAATTTTATACGGACATTTCTCATGTCAAGCAGGAATCATTTGACAGAAAAACTTGTTTGAAAATGGTATCGCACATTTCCCATCAAATGGAAGAAACAAAGTCCCAGTGGCTTGTGACACCTTGCCTTCTGAAACATGGATATAAACCAGAGATTGACTTTCTAGCCAGTAAGCTGAGCTTCTACCCTCAAGTTGATGCAGCTTTTCGAATAGATGACGACAGATCACTTTGCAATGGGCGACTAAGTTGCTTTCTGCCACTTCCAAATAATGACTCAAACAAAACTGGGCTTCCCATTCACATCAATGCTTGCTTTGGCCTGACAGATAATCGGAGGTTCATTAAGTGGCAAGAGGAGGATCAGAAGAACGACGAGTCTGCAAAGTGGAATGAGCTACTTATAAAAGATATTCTTCCTCATGTATATCTTATGATGATCCTGGATGCCATTCAGTTATCCAGAAACACGACCTTGCCTGCTGCCACTGTGTACAGTCTTTGGCCTGACCTATCCAAGACTGTACATAAAGACAGATGGCATGAAGTTGCAACAGACACTCTGAAGGGTCTAATTGAATACAAGATCTTTCACCTTGCCAAAGATGAGAAAATATGGGTGTCTCCCTCAGATGCAGTTTTTCCAGTCAACAATATATGTAGTGACACAATGTCTGCGATATCAAGATTATTGATTGCTGAAGGAGAGAATCTGGTCACAGTCCCAGAAAATATTTTGAATGATGTTCAATAAATCTTCCCTGAAAGTGATTCCTTGACATGGGTGACTCCATCTTATGTTAGAAATGTCCTTCACAGATGTGAGGAGGAAAACCTCAGTAAAGATGACAGATACTCTCTTCTTGAATTTGCTCTCAGTGATGAGAAGTACACAGAGCTACAAGGTCTTAAGCTTCTGCCTCTCAGTGATGGAACCTTCACTTCATTTAGCAATGAATTGCAGAACACTGTTTTGATTAACAATGAAAAGTTTCCAAGGTAAGGTGTGATACAGTTATCTCTTTCCTACTTGAATTGTTTGGTGTGTTTATATTGTGTTTTCAAAGTTCTAATAATATTTTTTTTCTTTGTTTAGAACATTGCTGCCATTTTGTAAAGAAAGATTTATACCCAACGACCTGAGCCATGTTTGCACTATGCAACTAAGGAAACTAGCAACAATGAGTAAGAAAACCGTTTCATATATTTTATCGAGAGTGCTTATAAAATATTGAATCAATATCATACATGTTTGTGAAATTTGGTCTCAATCATGTCACCTTTTTTCAGACATATACAACATAATCAATTTGGATGCTAAAGATGTTGTTGCGCTTATCAAGAAGCACTTACCCATGGACTGGAAGGTGACCCAAGGTCATGTGACATGGAAAACAGCAGAAGATCATCATCCACCAAAGAGCTGGCTGGCTGAATTCTGGAAATTTCTTAGCACTGAATTGATTGAGTTAAACAACTTTATTGACATTCCTTTAATACCACTGGAGCCACTACAGAGTTCAGGCAATTCTGTACTGTTAGCAAGGTTGCAGAGTAACACAACTTTGATTTTTCAGAGTAGCACAGCATCTAGCTTGTCAGATCATGTTCAGAAAGTGTTAGGAATGGTGGGGTGTACAGTCATAAAAAGAGATGGGTGTCTTAGACATCATGACATTGAGAGGTATATTCTTCCTTCTTCACCAAGAAGTGTTCTACAAGTCTTTGTGAACTCACACAGAGATAAGGTCATCAAAGGAATTGCCTCTGCTTCATCACAGGAAAAAGAGGAGTTGAAAGTGTACCTCTCTTCTTTGGATTCTCTCTCAAATGCTGAAAAGATCCTGCTTTCCATGTTGCCAATCTTCAGAATGATGTCTGGGAAATATGTTGCAGTTCAATCAAAACAAGCAGTTGTTTCAACCACCAATCCAGCCATTCCAAATGATCTGCCAATGCCTGAGACCATTGTAAAGTGTGCAAATGAAGCTGATCGCAGACTTTTGACTCTTCTGAATATTGAACTCTTAGATGCCGCTAAGTTGGCTGTTTGTTTGGTTGACTCTATTGAGACAGCCTCTTTCAAAAAAGGTGAGGAGCAGACAGTAATGATCTGGATATTGACTAATGGTAGCATTCTACTCTCACAAAGTGAGCAGCTTCTTGCGAAAACCAAACATCTCAATTTTATTGAGACAATTCAGGGAGAAATCAAACAAGCCTCAAACGTTTTTGATCCAAGAAACAGGACATTTCAGGACCTTTTTGAGGCAGATTTCTTTCCCCCACTTATTTACACAAAGACAGAGGAAATGCTTCAGAGTTTGCGGCGCCTTGGCCTGAGGACAGAGCAAAAAGAAATATCAACAGAAAATATACTCCAAGTCATAAATCATACTGAAAAGCTTTTTGTCCACTCACCAGATAAGGCATTCAAAAAAGCACATACTCTTGTTCGAGTCCTGAATGAGAATGATTTCCTTTCAAAATTCACCAAGGCGCAGATAGAAGAGCTGAAGCAAAGGCAGTGGGTGCCCTGTGAAAATCCAAAGTTCTTGAATGGAAGCATTTGTAGAAATCTCAAGAGAGGTCTGTATAAGCCATCTGAAGTACGGGATTCAAAGTATTCTTCAATTGTTGGATATGTAATGCCACTTACCTCTGAGCTAACAGGACATGTCTGCATAAATCTTGGACTTCATGAGCCCCCTCCTGCTGAAAAAGTCTTGGAGAACCTCTCTGCACTGAGATCAATGGTTGACCCAGAGTCAGACTTTCAGCTTAAAATCGAGTTGCACTGTATTTACAAATTCATGCAAGACAACGTAATTTTCACAGATATAATGGACACAAAAAGCATCCCCTGGATATGGAATAAAAGTGAGTTTGTCTGTCCAGGAGATATAGTTTTAGCCTATCCACCTGAATTGGATCTAAGCCCCTACATCAAGAAAGTGCCTGAAGAGTTTTTGCAATATGAAAACCTGCTAACAAAATTTGGGGTGAAGAAAACTCTGTCCGATGAAGAGATTGAAGACATACTCCATGACATAAAACAAAGAATTGACTGCAGGTATCCTCCTCATGGAGACTTGACAGAACGTAAAGTGTCAATTGCCATTCTTGACTGGATGCGAAAGAATGGGAAGCTTTTAAAGGACAGTACCCCTGTGCCTGTCATGGCACAAAATCAAAACTTTACTCTGCAGTCTTTGTCCAAAACAGTCTTCTGTGACATCAGTGCTGAAGGACTTGATGACCTGAAACAAGACAATGAGGAGTTCTATGTCATTCATGAAGAAGTTCTACCCATCACTGCAAAATGGTTGAAAGTCCCATCCTTAAGTACTCGCATCTTAAAACCACAGCTCATACAAGCAAAGGAAGAGTCCTTTGGTATAGAACAGTGTGGGCAATCTGAACCAATTACTCAAAGAATTAAAAACATTCTGAAAGAGTATGATGAAGAAAGTGACATTTTCAAAGAACTCCTACAAAATGCTGAGGATGCTGGAGCAACCACATGTAAATTCCTCCTTGACTTCAGAAAACACAAAGACCCCCCTGAATCTCTCTTTGATCATGGAATGGCTCTCTGCAATGGACCATGCCTTTGGATCTTCAACAATGAGCTTTTTTCACAAGAAGACTGGAGAAACATTGTCAAAGTGGGATCAGCATCAAAGGAAAAAAAAGTCGAGATGATTGGAAAGTTTGGGCTTGGATTTAATGCTGTTTACCATGTGAGTGATATTCCTTCCATTTTGAGTGGAAAAACCCTTCTCATACTTGATCCAAATGTCACCCATTTGGAAAAGCACATTCTCAGCAAAGGAAACCCAGGAATTAAACTTGACCCATTCCAGGAACGACTGTACAAAAGGTTTCCTGGACAGTTAAAATCTTATGAAGGAATTTTTGATTGTGATTTGTCAGTGCAAAACAACAAGAAAGCTTACAATGGCACCTTGATTAAATTACCATTTCGCACTCAGGAGGAGGCCTACAAGTCAGAGATCAGTTCAAAGGTATATGATGAAGAGCGAATTAGGAGTTTTAAAAATCATTTGACTGACAACTCACAAACACACCTACTATTTCTGAAGAGCATTACATCTATGTCCCTTCAAATTGTCCCTGAAAACGCATCGACTCCTCCATGGAATGATCAGATTCAGACTCCTCTCAAAATATCCAGAGAAGTCATGAATTCATTTGCTGTCTCGAATGACACACGTCTACAAGAGGTCGAGAACACTTTCAGAAATAGTGATATGAAATGCCACAACATTATTGATGTTAAGAGAGCACACATTGTTAAAATAGTTCAGGATAACTCAGATAAATCCTTCACTCAGTACTGGCTTTTGTACTCATGTTTTGGGACGCATGATTCTTTGCAAATGTTCCAGAGAAGAACTGAACAAGTACATGTATTTTCATTTCCAATTGGAGGTATAGCTGTACCTTTGCATAGAGAGGAAAACACTAATGCATGGTCCCCTGATGAAAGCCTGAAGCATGAAGGCCAGGCTTTTTGCTTTCTTCCTCTCTCAATTGAGACGGGTCTTCCAGTCCATGTCAATGGAACTTTTGCAGTCACATCTAATAGGAAAAGTCTGTGGGAAAAAGGAGTGAAGTCTGAGTGGAACAAAGCTTTACTGAAAGATGCTGTAACCTCTGCTTACATCACTACACTGCTTGAGCTGACAAAAATGGCCCAAAATGGACATATCCAGAACTATTCCTTCCATACATTCTGGCCTAACACAGAGAGAGTAAGCAAAGCATTTTTACCCATGGTTGAGTCTTTCTACTCAGCAGTTGTACAGAATGCCAATGGCAAATCTCTGGAGCTTTTCAGCAATGGACATAATTGGTGTTCTATGGACAATGTGAGATTTCTGAATCCAAAAATTGAGGAGAGCCAAGTAATTGGAGACATTGCCATGAAAGTGTTCTTGAGCTTGGGAGCTTCATATTCCAGTGTTGTTTCTCTCCCATCATGGGTAAGACAGAGTTTCATCGATTGTGGCTTTGAGCCAGAGATCAAACAAAGAACAATCAACTGGCCTGAGTTTTACAACATTGTTTTTGAGAACTTGAGTTCTGTGGACACACACAGCAGAAATACCCTTGTGCTGAATGCCATTGACTTGAATGATCCTGCTGTTGATGACCTACTGAAAAGCTACCCTTGTATTCCAACACAGAGTTGTAAGAAGCTTCAATTTATCAAGCGACTTGTGAATCCTTCTGGCAAAATGGCTTGTTTGTATGAACTTAAGGAAGGACGCTTTCTTGAAGGAACAGAAAATGACTTTCTCTCACCAAAAAGGATTCAACGACTTTCAGATTTGGGAATGCTGAGTGACCACCTCCCTTTAGAGGACATAATAGAAAGAGCAGAGAAGATAACCAGTGTTTGGCAACAGGATAAATCTGAATATCGTAAACGTCTTCAGTGCCTTGTGGAGTCAATGAAAGACTCCTCAGAAGATGTGAATTCTCTGCACTGGCACACACTGTCTCAAATACCATTCCTTCCTGCCTTAGTTCCTTTAGTTCAGCAAAAGAAGAAGGCCACCATTCTTAAAAAACCCTGTGAAGTTTACAGTGACAGTTGTCTCAATTTAGTAAGCATGACAGGATTCACAGTTGATCATTCAAACCTTCAAATACACAATTATGATCCAGTTCTCCAAAAACTGAGAGTACTGACAAATCCACCAGTTGAGACGGTTCTTCAGCAGCTGTTAAAAGCACACCAACACTGCAATGCAATTAAAAAGACGGCTATCTTCAACATTGCCCAGTCTTGCTATGAATATCTCAACAATTACCTGTTGGAACAGAAAGATCCCAATCCCATTAGTGGTCATGCAAAATCATTTCCATTCATTTTTATTGAGGATCACTTTGTAAATGTGAGGTCAGTGGCCAGAGGAGAACAATTTGAGGAGAAACCATATCTCTATGTGCTTCCAGTCATCTTCTCCAAATTCGAGAGGCTCTGGGACTGCCTTGGTGTCAACAAACAATTCACAAAAGAGCAATTTGTTGCTGCACTTGATGAAATTAAGGCTTTAAATGAATCTCAACCTCTTTCCCTGTCAGACCTCCATAAGTGTGTTGCAATACTCATAAATGGGCTATACAAAATCAAAGAAGAAAAGCTTACAAACTCTCTCATACCTGATAAGAGAGGTGTGTTGACATCTTCTAAAGAGCTGAGATTTAATGACAGCCCATGGATGCCTGTCTCAGCTGGTGTCAAGCTCGCCCATGATCTGATACCTCGGCCTGTGGCCTGTCATTTTGGTGTAATGACAACAAGACACCATACTTTGAAGAATCATCTAGTCAGTGGATTTTCCCTTTATGCCAAAAAATTTGGACAAACTGAGAAACTAACTGTCCGAATAAAAAATATAATTGATGCATATCCCTCTAAAAAGGATATTCTGAAAGAGCTCATTCAAAATGCTGATGATGCACAGGCAACAGAAATTCACTTTGTGTGGGACAAAAGAAAACATAAGACAGAAAAGATATTTGGAAAGAAATGGGAACTGGTTCAAGGCCCGGCTCTTTGTGTGTACAACAACAGAACATTTTCTGATGATGATCTGCAAGGTATTCAACAGCTGGGGGAAGGAGGAAAACATGGTACTTTAGGCAGAACTGGAAAATATGGACTTGGCTTCAATTCTGTGTATCATTTGACAGACTGTCCATCTATCCTGACCGGTGACAAATGGCTCTGCATTTCTGATCCAAATCTAAAATATGTGGAAGGCATAACAAAACAGTCCCCAGGCTGCATGTTTTCAGTTGATGATGAATTAAAAAAGTCTTTTGAGGATGTTTATCATACCTTTCTTCCAGAAATGTTTCCACTCAATTCTGGAACCATGTTCAGGCTCCCTCTCAGGACAGAGAATATGGCAGAAAAATCTGAAATATCTAGACACACAGTCACAGACCGTGACATGAAGGAACTTTACTATGCCTTGACTGAAGATCCAGAAGGACTAATTCTCTTCTTGAAACACATCACAAAAATACAGTTCTTGGAGATCAGTGAAGATGGAGAGGGGAAAAAAAGTTCATTCCTTATTGAAAAGAAACACACAGAGAAGAGCATGTTAAGCAAGGGAAATTTTCACAGACATGTTCGAGACTCCCTGATGTCAGGAACAGCAGAACCCTGCAAAACCATCTATGGCTTGCAAATCTCATCTGGAAATAAACAAAGTCAGTGGGTCATTGCAGAGTGCTTTAGCTTTTCAAAACAAAACTTTGAGCAAATAAACAAGCAGGATAATTTTAAAGTTCCTCAAGCTGCTCTTGCTGCATGTTGGAAAAGCTCATTTAACCACACATTTACTGGCAGGGCATTTTGTTCTTTGCCATTACCTGGAGAAACTGGTTTGCCAGTCCATGTGAATGCAAATTTTGAAGTAGACTCTTCTAGAAGGGACTTGTGGAAAGAGGATGGTGATAGTCTGAAAACTGAGTGGAACCAGTCACTGAAAGTAAACATCATTTCACCACTCTATGCTGATCTGCTATTACGTCTGTGTTCAGTCATGAAGGATACACCTACAGCTCTTGTATTCCTCAAGTCACAACTAGAGACTTCTTGCCTTAAGTACTTTCCATGCACTTCACAGAAAGTTGACAAAGTCTGGCATGAGATGATCCATGAGGTCTATAGATCAATCAGCCAACGTGATCTTCCTGTCATACCCACTGTACATGCTGTTTCTGTTGAGTCATCACATCTTTCACAAAAAAAATACACAGTTACTTGGTGCAGTCCATCTAAACCACATTCAGAAAATTGTCCATATTTTTCAAATGACAATGATGGAATTTTCAAAATTTTAGATGACATCGGCATGAAATTAGTGCCAAACTCAAGTAAAATTAATGAAATAAAAGAGAATTTCAAATCAGCTGGTGTGAATGTGACAGAAGTCAGCACTTCAACAGTGATAAATTTCTTGAAGCAAAGATCGTTGAATGATCCTTCCCAGACAACTAGTGGATTGCCTTTGCCCATCAACCAGACATGGATCAAAGACAAAACAAGATGTTCAAAACTTCTGAGCTACTGCTTGACAAATGCTGATGAGAAAAATGTCCATGATCTCAATGGGCTGCCTCTTCTCCTCACAGAAGATCAGATGTTAAGAGTCTTCGACTCTAAATCCCCAAAGCTGATATCCCAATTTAGCAGTCTTTTCCAAGGACATCAGGAAATGTTTGCAGACAGTTATGTCAATAGAAGTCATGTCCAAATTTTGCGTGAGGGAAAGTTTATTAAGGACTTATCAATTGACATAGCAGCAGCGTATTTGAAACCAGAACTTGCTCAACTCCTCAGTCAGTCATTACCTGATCAAAGGTGCCAGCTTTACAAAGCAGAGGCAGAGACGATCAAATGGCTGAAAACATTATGGATCTTCTTTGATGATCAAGAGAAATTCTACAAAAATGAAAATATGAATGTCTTCACTGAGATAAAAAAGCACTTTGATGACAGTCCTATTTTACCAGTCATTTGCCCTAGTCAAAATAACACACATTTCTTACAAACATTGGGAAACGTATCAAAAGTGATTCTGAAGCCAGATGAAAAAATAGCTTCTATTCTCATAAAACTCGGGTTCATGAAATTAGACTCTGACTTTTTCATTGGTCTCATTCTTGAGTTCCGTTTCATGTATATGAATCCAGAACTCCTGCAAACAGGAGACAGCAGTGCTGTTTTAGAAGAGGTTTATCATGTACCTCATTCACAGTTTGAGGAGCTTTCTACAGATGAATGTGTAGATCTTCAACGCTTCTTACAGAATGGGATCAGAGATTCCAAAAAGAAGAGTGTACATGTGGGTATGCTCAAGTCCTTGCCCTTGTTTGAGTCAATAACAGGAAAACGAGAAAGGATTGATTTACAAAGAATGATTTTCATTCTGAATTCTAAGCATCAGAATGACTTTCCAAACTTGTACCATGTTGATGGATGTGACAGTATTTTCCTTAAGAACACTTTGGTGAACCTAGTCTTGGCAGAATGTCTAAACATACAGATTCTAGATGATCTGGAGTTCTGTGTACAGTTTATTCTTCCTTCTGTGCACATGATGAAAGAGGCCAAGCTTCTTGATTTAATGTGTTTTTTAGTGGAACTTGGATCAGTGGACCCCAGGATTGTCTCTGCATTGAGAAATGTCAGATTTATTCGAGACATCCATGGCTCTCTTCAGGTGGCTTCATACTTCTATGATGACAGTGTATCCCTTTACAGTGCAATGCTTCCAAAAGAGAGATTTGTGCCAGAAAAGTTTTGGGAAAATTTCCAAGGTAAACGTACAGAAGCACATCGTCTGTTAAAGGGCCTTGGATTGAAACATGAAGTGTCTGATGAGGAAATCATTCAGTTTGCAAAACAAATTGAATCTGAAACAAGAGGCAGCACTCCTCTGGATGTTCTTAAGAAAAGATCAAAACTTTTGCTCAAGAGTGTTTTGTCAAAGAGTAATGACAAAAACTCAAATTTGCTAAACAGAGTTGCTAACATTAAATTCATCTTCCCAATGCAAATTCAGCAAAAACTTTGTGATTATCACAAGGCATTTGCTCAAGAGAGGGAGGTTGTTGCAATCAGTGGATCACTTATTGGCAGAGACACTGATCACCATTATCTGATATGGACATCTATGCCAATCCTACCTTCAGAACTCTGCTCTTCACAACTCATAAAGAAAATGACAGATGTCGGAGCCTTGGAGACTCCAACCCTTGGACAAATAGCTGCTAATCTGAAAAACATCTGTATGTCTCAGTGTCACACTGACACATTGTTGGAAACAAGAAACACAATATTTAGCAAATCATACGCATACCTTCAGTCAATAAATTTTGATGCCTCTCTGTTCTCAGACCTCCCCATTATCTTGGTGGAAAACAGGACAAAACTTGTGAAGGCCAAACAAACAGCACTTGTGCTACCTGATGATCTTGAGTTTAGACCTTATTTGTACCGCATTCCCTCAAATTATATGAAATTTGAAGATTTCTTTAAGAAGATTGGTGTAAAGGAGAGGCCCACTGTCAATCAATTTATCACTGTTCTTCAAGAAATCTATTCTGATAGTTCTGACAAAGACAGCCTTCAGGCAAACCAGCAGATAACTGTGAAGCGTGTTGTACAACAGCTGTTTTGCCTGCTTAAAGAGGATCAGAACAAAACCTTTTTCCAAAATGACCTACTTTATCTTCCATCAACAGATGGAAGACTCTATGAATCCATTACTTTGTTTTTCAACGACACAGTCTTCCAGCCTGCAAGACTCGAGGGCAGATTGGAAACCAAGCTGAAATTGCTGGAAAAATTAAACTACTGTCATCTTGGAAATGATCACTATGAACATCAAACATTGTTGCAGTTCCTTCCCCAGCAAGTTCGCCCCAAATTTCTCTCGGATGTAATTTCTGAAAATCTGGAGGGAGCAAGTGTCCAATATTGCGATGAAGGGGAATGTGAATTTAGTGGCTGGTTTGACAAACACTTGTCTTCTGCTGCATTTCTTCATGGTTTAGTCTGTCTCATCAGAGAAGACAGCAAAGGTGGGGTTTCACAGTCAGAAGCTGCAGGAAAGTGTGAAGAAATCTTTTCTAAGATTCAGATTATCTGTTGCAAAACTCTTCAAACTGAATTTCTGTTAAACCATGAGCCACTTGAAGGTACTAAGGCTGAAACAGATGTTTATGTGAAAAAACAGCAAGATGGATGCAGTTTCTACTTGAAACACAATGATGACATGGTCCCAAAAGTAGTAAATGAAGTTAATATGTGTCTTACTAAAGAAATCAATGCTCTTCTAAAGAACTGTCTGACCACCTCAAGCTTTCTAGTCCTTGGGCAACTTCTTCTGTGTGATAACATGGAGGATGTTGAGAAAACCTTGGCAAAAAATGGCATTCATAACAGTGGCCACGAGGCAGGACATGATGCCTTACCGAAACCTGGATGTCTCATACCTGAAGAATGGCATGACTGCCTTGATATGAACTTCCTCAACAACTTTGAAAGTGGAGAGTATGTTGGCTTCAGTAAGGATGAATCCGGTGAATATTTCTATGCCATTATTATCAACCGACTGGATGATCCACTGGGACAAATGAGACAATTTCCTGCCAGATATAAAATACAAGTTGGCATTGATGACTTCATTGAAGTAAGCTCTCTTGACCTTTACCAATTTAAACGGGAAAAGAAGGCAACTGTGTCAACAGCATCCACTTGTACAGATATAGATCTTTTGACATCCAGGCCTCCACCCAAAAGAGTCTTTCCGGGGACATTTGAAGAAATCAAAAGAGAAATTGACCAAAGCTTAAATGAAATCTGGAATATGTCAAGTGAGGACAAAAAAAAAGCCCTTAAACGTCTCTACCTCCAGTGGCATCCAGACAAAAACCCAGGCAATGAAGAACTTGCCAATGAGGCATTCAAATACCTGCAAAACAGAATTGAGGAACTACAACAAGGGAAAACTACACATAGCACATCCTCAACCTGGAGAGACTTTCGAGATTTCTATAACACGTGGAACACAGAGGCACGAAGACACAGGAGGGGACGCGAGAGTTTCTATCAGAACTACTCTAGAAGCCACTATAACTTTTGGTCATACCACAGAGAAACACCAAGGCCAAACAGAGGAGAGGCAAAGCGCTGGTATGAACAGGCTCAATGTGACATCAGAGCAGCTCACAATGCCACTGGAGGAGAAGGCTCAGAGTGGTGTCTGTTTAAGGTGCATCAGGCTGTGGAAAAAGCCCTGATAGCAGCAATGTACAGGAGAAGTGGAGAACATCCCAAAAACTGCTCAATAACTAGCCTTGCTCAGCAGGTGTCCCATTACAGCTCACAGTTGACTTCTTTACCAAACACTGTGAGGCAACTGACTGAACTTGGTGTTGATGGCAAAAAAACTCAGTATCCGAACTATCACCCATTTCCTCACATTCCAAACAAGCAGTTCAGCGTTGATAAAGCTAGAAGTGCACTAGATATTGCAACAAAGCTTTTAGAAAATATAGAAGAATACATTTCTTGAAGTAGCTTGAAATTACAGACTATGTTCCTCTGAGACGATCATGAGGATCTTTTCAAGTAACAATGCTGATCTTTTTATCTGTTTAGTACTCCTACCATGCATACTGGAAATTCTTATATCTTTGTAATCATGTTTTGATCATTCTAAGTCTGGTTCTCTTCTTGCTTACTATTATATTTAGCATTTATATTATTGTATACTTGGCAGTCTTGTAGCAAACAGTAAAACAATGCCAATGTAATGGGTTGATTCCCAGGGAAAGAATTACATTAATCTATATCTTGAATGCAATGTAAGTTACTTTAGATAAACATGTCTGCAAAATGTGCAGTATATTTGACATTCGAATTAAAATTTCAATGTAAATCATTTAAAAGCATGGTTTTTATTAAGAAATATTAACAGAAGTCCAAAGCTGTGTCAACCAAATATTCACTAAATGACAGAACTACAAATAATATGAATGAATTTGAAATACAAATTACAAACAATCCAAATCCACCTTTGGCATCAGGTGGTCCTTTGCCCATTGATGAGAAAATAATTGACATTACAAAAAATAAAACAACACAAATATTACAAAATGTGACATTAAAAAGTGTAAAAGTCACTTGTATTTATAAAGTAACTGTGTCCAACTGCGACACCCGCAGGTGAAGTTACAGCGGGAGGCCGCATCTCTCTTGCCTTCTCTGAGCTCCATTGACTTAAAGTCCCCCTGTAGTCAATAATTGTATCCCTTAAAAATCATCTTTTATCACCCAAATTACATATTTAAAAAAGTTTTCCTTGAAAACTAAAAGTCTTCATGCCTTAAAATTGCTTGAATGTAACTCGAATGTAACCCTTGCCTCATTTAGTATCCACAGTTCTATGAATATGCAAATGAGCCCTGCCTCCACTCACTCACAGCTCAGAGATCCACTCGTTGACGATCACACGTTGATCTTATTGGTTACAAGGTAGTTTGTGACATCAGAAACTTTAAAGATTTATAAAAACAACACATAGACATATAAACAACATTAAAATCTGGATTTTCACCATAGACGGCGGTGAAGCGTGCAGTGATTTTAGTCAGGGGTAATTGATAATGAATGGGGGAAAGTCACATGAGAGGAGGCTATGCCTCCATTGCACTTTGATTGGATATGATCGGTTATGATTGGGTATGATTGGTTCATGCGATAAATCCTGCCTCTTATTTTCATGGGCGTTCTCGAATCGACCTGAATGAAGACAATGATGCCTTTAATGGGAAGACTAATTAAAAAGTTAGTAAACAACTCAGCCACTCAGATATCACCATATTATTTCATGTCAAAATCAAACTTGAAATAGCCTGAAAACAGTGGCGGCTCTAGTATTTTTTTCTTAGGCGTGCAAATTGAACTGAAACTAAAAACACAGGGACTTAAATACACAGGCAAACGAGGTGATTAACGATTACACCGCTGAACATGATCGCAAATCATATTAGTTACCATGACAACAAAGAAGTAGCGGGGAAAACTGAACGAAGGAAAACAGGAACTGATGAATGCAAACTAAAAGTCTATGAAATTGAAAATTCAGCACACAGATAACAGAATAACTGATACAGTGCTATTAAAACTTAAACAAAATGGAAAAGATAGCAGGGTGTCGAGATGTGTTATCAAAAGTTGAACTTTTAACTTGACACAGAATTAAAACATGGCGCGAGAAACTGATAAACCAGAGGAGTTGCAGCAGTCAAAGACGCCTGTTTAACGCATTAATCTATATGTTTAGATCGAAAACAACCTTTTCTCTTTTTTTTTTTTTTTTTCATCATCAGGCTAGCTAGGGTGCACAAAGTGCAAGACTTTATATTAAAATCTACATTATTTTCTGTTTATAATGTGAGTGAATGTTCAAAAAGATCAGGGTAGTTACTCATGGATTACAAGAGCAGATTACAAGAGGTCAATGTGAGATGAGATGAGATGTGTCTGAAGTCTGCAGTCTTTTTCTTCATATTTCATAGCTCTCCAATATGATCGTTGTTGATGAGGAGCTTCTATGATATTCTATGATTCCCAGCGCCGCCACTGCCTGAGAACATAATGACTGTGGGTTTTTTTAGTGAGAAATCATTTTAGGGAAATTAAAGTTACATCTTCGTGTCTGTGACCAGTGTGTTGAATCTTCAAGCTTGACGACTGCTGAAAATAAGATGACTATTAAAAAGAAAAGCTGAACATTAGTTCACAAATAATATATTGTTTAAATTTTTACTGCCTTTAGTTATTATTTTGGAATAAATGTAAAATGCGTAAATAAAACTTGATGAAATTTATACTTGGTTTTACTAAATAGAATATTAATTGCAAAAAAAACAAAATAGAATTGTAATGATTATTTAACCAGGAAAATTAAGTGTAACTGACATAAATTTACTTGATATACAGTATATTAAAACTGTGCAGACTTTGCCTCTGGTGCGGTGTAAAACACCACCACACACAACTGGTATTTATGTAGTAAAAGCAGCATATCTACACTGCAGAATATGGCTGTTGGAAAAATAAACCACATACAAAATCTACCAGTGAAACAAATGTGCTTAGTCAAATTTCATACGGAAAGATATTCATACTGAAGATACGATCTTAAGGAAGTCTTAAAGAATGCTTCCAGTTATTAAGTGAAGCTTGATCAACGGCATTTGTGATATGTGGAAAGTGTTTTTGATTCGCCCAGATTACATCAAGTCTCACCAGTTTCTCGCCAACACCAAATCTATTTTGCATGCAAGTCTGTGTAACTCTTTCTAACATTTGACTCTGTCAGCTGTAACACTTGGCAGCACACTTTAGCCATATTTTAAAGACAAAATAATTATGATATGATTTATATATAATTATATATAATATACATATGTACTTAAGTCCTGCTTAATTGGGTCAAAACACACTCTAAAGTTCAGCTAATTGCATTTAATATAAAATTAAACAATAAAAGATTTTCATTTAATTTCAATTAAGTGTCCAAAAACATTACATTCAGTTTACACAAGGTTGTTCTTATTGTAAGTATTATTTTCAAAATTATGCTAAAGTATACTTCTTTTTCACAAGGGATTATCAGTGTTAGAGCTGGTGTGTAGTGTGTTTGACTGGCCAATAGTCATGTAGTTTTCTGTCATAAGTTTCTTTAGAGGTTACAGATGACAAATTACAACAGCATTTGTTCCAGATAAACAGGTATTTTAATACAAGTACACATTTTCTGTGGTAATCAACAGCATGACAAAGATGTTTTGTTTTTGTGTTTCTGGTTTCCTGGTTCCTGGTTCCCCTGTTTGGATTATGTTCCTGATTTGAATTATCTTTATTTTTATTTTGAATACAAATGTTACTGCTTCTGGATCCTGCTCTCCTTCATCTCAGAGTTTCACCCAGCATTACAGAAGACCTGACCACCAGCTTGAGGACACTGGACACTTCTTGGACATTGCATATATCACTGATTTCACTCTCATTGACTTTTATTGTTATGGACTAAATAGCCAATTCCAGACTACACTTTTCCATATTGTTGTAGGATTAGTTGCATGTAATTATGCATCATTTATATATATTATAGTAACTACATGTAATATGTATAACAAAGACACTTTAAAATAATTCATAATTTTAATTAAACATTGTACATCAGCAAGGAAAGAGATGGCACTTGCATGACACTGTACTGTTTATTGGTGGTTTTGTAGAGTGGAAACCCAACATCAGACTCTCAGGTCAATGGCACTGTCCTCATCCTGAGGTAGTATTTTGATAGGGAGTCTGACCTCCTGATCTGCATCTCAGCAGGGCATCCATACTGCACCTGATAACTGCAATCCCCTGTGCGGTTCAACAGGGATGGATGGTCAAAAGAAAGAGAGGTGCTATTGTTCATCTACTGGCCGGCCCATGCTGCATCCTACAGGATGGTCGCTTCACCCTTTGACATCTCTCGGTCCACAGGTTTATAGGAATCTGTCCTCGGCCTCTAAGAAAAGTTGTTTGGCTTCCTCAAGGTGAAGAACTAGAGGAGGTGGGTGCAGGATTTGTCAGGCTGAGAGGCTCTCCTGTTTTCAGTGCGGCAGTCGGAGCCATTAGGGGCTTTCGCACCGGAGGAACCTTTTCATAGTTCCTAGAACTATTGGTGGAAGTTCCCGGTTTTCGCCGTGTTCGCACCGCAGGAACTAGGAGCGATTTTAGTCCTAGGAACTCCTTTTAGGGGAACTAATTTACTCCTACTTCTGAGTCGGGTCTAAACCAGCACTATAGGAACTACAGTGACAAAGCACGTGAAACACCAGTACCCGCCATTTTAAAATAGCTGTGTAAACACACAGATTATATCCTATATATTTACTCCAGAAACTAACTCTACGAACATGTAAAACAGTGATAGACGAGCCTCTTAACCATTACGCTGAGGAGAAAATCTAACGCAATGTTGAGGAGACCAAGAGAAGCATGATTATGTATTTCTGCTCA
The DNA here is from genome assembly GCF_963993115.1 of Abramis brama. Taxonomy (NCBI): domain Eukaryota; kingdom Metazoa; phylum Chordata; class Actinopteri; order Cypriniformes; family Leuciscidae; genus Abramis; species Abramis brama. The sequence continues at coordinate 6,860,494 of NC_139970.1, forward strand.
GTTAGCGAGAACATCAACCACACGGCATACGCTAATACCTTTTCATATACAGTACTGTCTACTTTCTACGTATAAGAGTTATAATAACGGACCTTAAAATAATGTAATAACGTATTAGACAGGACTGTTAGACAGATCGTAAACTAATGAACACAGAGAATGTGAGCACTGTGAGCTCAGGCTCTGGCGTTCTCAGCGCCGTCAAAATAAAAGTCACAACATCAAGCTTGTCTTACGTCACTTCAGAGTTCATACTGGCGGTGCGAATGCAACCAGGAAAATGTTCCTAAGGGAACCACTAGTTCTCGGGGATCCACCCTGGTGGCGAGTTCCTATAACTGAGTTCCTAAAACTACCCGGAGCGAAAGCCCCTTCTGACAGCTGCCATATTCATATAAAGCCCACATCAGTCACCTCCGTCTGTTACTTCAACAATAAACTCTTCAGTACAGTGCCAGGCTCTGTGTGACCACTAAGGAAAGTTATTGGATGTCTGTAGGCTTTCCTGGTTCTGTGCATGACTCAAGGGTCCTGCAATAACTGTACCCACCTATGGGGGGTGTACCTGTGCCTGATATCTGTATTGTTGTGTTTTTATCATGAATAAGTCAGATGACACACAGGAGGTTACTGGACTGACATGCTTTATCTAGCACTCACTCAACACGTATATATCACATACTTATTACATACTTCTGTACAACGTACAGCTTACATCATCATGAAATACACATTACACTAGAATACATACATCCCCCTTTTTTATTTTATTTTTTTGAAATGCAACTATTATCTCAACATTCTATAATGCATTCACCAACATAAGCATTATTACTCAACTATGTCAATAAACATTTACTCTGATGCATTTTACTCAGTAACTAATTTAGTACATTGTATAGTCTCTAAAACTTGAGGGAATTTGAATTTGGGGGGGGGGGGTTCTCTCTTCCTTTTCGACTCAACAATTTTGTTAGAAGTTGGCAGTTTGGTTTTCAACCTTGTTCCCATGAGAAGTTTTGCCGGTGACATTCCAATGCCATCTAGTGGAGTATTGTTGTCACAACCACCAGCTGAAGTGCCCTTGATATCCACCAGAAAGCACTTCCCTCTTGTTCATTGTCATTATAACATGGACTACATTTCCCAGAACTCAGTCATCATCTCTGATTGCTGTCAGCTGTGTATCATTAACCTTGTTAACTCTGCCTATATAAGCCCAGTTTGTTCAAGCTTTCATTGTTAAAGGTAGTGCAAGGCTTTGTGGAACACTGAAACAGTTGAATTAACTACCATTATTCATTTTAATTATACTAATGTCTAATTAAAATGTCTAAAAATGTATAAAACTGATCAGAGATCAGGTAAAACCCACAGACACTTGTTCATTGGTTCTCAGGGACTCCTCATGATCATGGGTTGACCGAGATCATCGCCCCCAGCGGTGAACCGTTGAAATTTCAAAGTGTTTTGAAACGTTTCGAAACAGTTATGACGTAATGAAGCCTCGTTTACTGAAGACTCATGAGTCATGACTCTGGCAGTTTGATACACACTCCGAACCATTGATTCAGAACAAAAGATTTGTAAAGGTTTCAAAGTTTCATGAAGCAGTTTTTTGAAATTACCATCACTAGTTAAAGGTTAAATAATTAAATTTTCTGTTTTTAAACTTTTTTGTGCATTTAGTTAGATTTCTGCCATGTCTTCCAGCTCAAAAAAGCTGAAAAGAAAAGTTTGTTATGGTCTGTCTGAATCTGAAACATGCTAAGTGGGACATACGTTAGTCTGAAGTCCAGTCCCTACCATTTAGAGCACCGGCTGTGATCACAAAGTGACGGAAGAATACGCCGCCTGCTTTACGCAGTCAACACACACACATACACGCACACTCACCAATCGCTTGTTGGATATTTTTTTTGTTTGTTATTTTCCCCCTCTTTCTTTTTTGTTGAAATTTTATAAACTGAGTTTGAAAAAAAAGGAATTTCATTTGTGAATCAAGGACTCTTTTTGGTGAAATCAAATGAAAGTATGAACTAAACTTAAGCAGCAATATTAATGGTACTGTTTGTTTTGTCATTTGAGAAAAAAAAATACAAATGCTGTTTGTAAAGTGAACATTGTGAAACAGTCTTTTTGTTTCCTTAAATAGTTTTTTTTTTTTTACCCGAAAACCTTTGATTTGTGAATGTGTAATTTAGGTCCATATTCTTTGTGTTATTGTGGGTATTGGACTGCATTCATTTTGTGTATCGGTGGTTTATGAACTATTTACCGGTAAACTGAAATTGATTTATACATATATATATGAAGAGTTCAGATGCAAAAGCCTCTAAGTGCCATCTGAAATTTTCTTCTAGAATGATCATTTTTATCAAGCTTGTATATTTAAGTTCTGTAATTTAACTTAAATGGCAATGAAAATTACCTATTAATTGTCATTTAAGTGAAATTACTGGACTTAAATATATGAGCTTGACAAAAATGATCATTCTAGAAGAAAATTTCAGATGGCACTTAGAGGCTTTTGCATCTGAACTCTTCATATATATACACTCACCTAAAGGATTATTAGGAACACCTGTTCAATTTCTCATTAATGCAATTATCTAATCAACCAATCACATGGCAGTTGCTTCAATGCATTTAGGGGTGTGGTCCTGGTCAAGACAATCTCCTGAACTCCAAACTGAATGTCAGAATGGGAAAGAAAGGTGATTTAAGCAATTTTGAGCGTGGCATGGTTGTTGGTGCCAGACGGGCCGGTCTGAGTATTTCACAATCTGCTCAGTTACTGGGATTTTCACGCACAACCATTTCTAGGGTTTACAAAGAATGATTCAAGCTGATTGAAGAGCAACTTTGACTGAAATAACCACTCGTTACAACCGAGGTATGCAGCAAAGCATTTGTGAAGCCACAACACACACAACCTTGAGGCAGATGGGCTACAACAGCAGAAGACCCCACCGGGTACCACTCATCTCCACTACAAATAGGAAAAAGAGGCTACAATTTGCACGAGCTCACCAAAATTGGACAGTTGAAGACTGGAAAAATGTTGCCTGGTCTGATGAGTCTCGATTTCTGTTGAGACATTCAGATGGTAGAGTCAGAATTTGGCGTAAACAGAATGAGAACATGGATCCATCATGCCTTGTTACCACTGTGCAGGCTGGTGGTGGTGGTGTAATGGTGTGGGGGATGTTTTCTTGGCACACTTTAGGCCCCTTAGTGCCAATTGGGCATCGTTTAAATGCCACGGCCTACCTGAGCATTGATTCTGACCATGTCCATCCCTTTATGACCACCATGTACCCATCCTCTGATGGCTACTTCCAGCAGGATAATGCACCATGTCACAAAGCTTGAATCATTTAAAATTGGTTTCTTGAACATGACAATGAGTTCACTGTACTAAAATGGCCCCCACAGTCACCAGATCTCAACCCAATAGAGCATCTTTGGGATGTGGTGGAACGGGAGCTTCGTGCCCTGGATGTGCATCCCACAAATCTCCATCAACTGCAAGATGCTATCCTATCAATATGGGCCAACATTTCTAAAGAATGCTTTCAGCACCTTGTTGAATCAATGCCACGTAGAATTAAGGCAGTTCTGAAGGCGAAAGGGGGTCAAACACAGTATTAGTATGGTGTTCCTAATAATCCTTTAGGTGAGTGTGTGTGTGTGTGTATATATATATATATATATATATATATATATATATATATATATATATATATATATATATATATATATAATTTATTTTTATTTATTTTTTACTTTACAAGTTTTGACTTGACTTGTCTGGCGTGCAAACAATTTAATTAAATTGACTTTTATCCTTCAAATTTAATTTGGGGCATCCACAGTTACAACCATTTCCATGCCATATATATTGAGTCTACTTATGGATATATATTGGCTGTATACCAGTGTTTCCCAACCTTTTTTTTTCCGACGGCACAGTTTTTTTCCCACGGCACACCACTTATAAAAATATAACAATTTCACAAACACACATTGCTTCAAGTGGCATATAAATCTAGATATTAGGCTATAATAGTAGTACTCGCATTTAATGTAAAAGCATAAGTCAGGTAGGAACACAATTAGTGTTGTTGGTGATGATAAAACAACTAATTTACAAATTGCTGTCGGGTGAAAACCTCATATTTAATCAAACACTGTCATCGAAGTTGGTATTGTGGCATTATATAGCTATGGTCAGACACTTGCACGTGTCATTATAATATTAACATTTTATGAAAATCAAGCTCTGAAGCTTCTGAAGGTTTTCCTAACCATGTCAAGACATCCTTTTATACAGAAGACTTTTTGAAGGTTTTCAGTGTTTTTCCTTATTTAAAATAAGGTATTTTCACCAAATATCATGTGTTGGAATTGATTCGTTAATAAAGTGATGTGATAAAATGTCAACCCTGCTGTCTGTTCTGTATTTTGCTTACAGTTCTGTTATGTTTGTACACTTACACAACAATAAGACAGTCACTCAGATCAGAGCTTAACTTGAACACGTCTTTACTGCACAATTGCAATTATAGCACTCTCCACTAGAGCGCGCCAATACAGAGTAACTTTTTGATTACTGTCTCAATACACAAGTTCCTCCCTTCCAACCTTGATGTACTCACTTCAAAGTTCATAGAATTACTTTGAACACAAAGAACACTGGTATACAGAAAAGTCTCTTTCTTTTCTTCTACAAGACAGCAAAACAGGTTATTGAGCTATGCCAACAATTATGACTTTTTTTTTTTTTTCATATAACCTCTCTTGCTTTTTATTCATGGCATCTACATCATGTATTCAACAAGGCCAGACTATTAGGCGGTCTACGAACACTCTCAGGATAACGTCTCGCCTGAGACTCTACATGTTGGGGAAGAGATGGTGAGCTGAGACTGTTGATGGAGCCTCTGGTGTCATAAGGGAATACTCGTCCGAGGACTGTGAGGTTTCTGCACTCTCTGTGGTGTTTTGAGAAGAGTTAACCTGTGCTGCAGTTTCGTCCAAAAGCTGATCAATGTTTCTGTGACGAGCAGGACGAGGCCGAGGGCCATGAGAGAGCAGCCCTCGGCCTCGTCCTGCTCGTCACAGTTTCTAAGCCAAACCTTGTTAATTCCCACTCGTACAGTGTAAGTGAGAGATCCAGTCTTAAGCCCCATTCGGACGGGACTAGTTTTCCAAACGACGTTTGAGTTACAATTCTTATCAACCTACATCTGTGATTTCATGTACGGATTCGGACGGGACTAACATCTCCGTGTTTATTACCGAGGTAGGAGTGTCTGGCCGTTTCTCAATATGCGTTCTTGTCTGTACTTGTGTTCTTGTGGACTTGTGAAACGTCATCAGTCGCCGCCCAAGTACTGTCCCAATACACAAGTTTGCATTTTGGCAAGAACGGTTAAAAATCCCGGAAGTGTTCTTGACACGCCCATTTTACCGAGGATGTATCGGTTGGTAACTTGTGTGAACTTGACGGCAGAAATATCCCAGCATTCATTTCGGCATTCGAGGAAGGAGAGGCAGGTCAATACAAGTCGTTTTTCTACAATTTCGTACGCTATTTCATCACTAAATTCACTTCTGAGAACATTTGATGCGAGAAATCAACTGTGTAGATTTCAAATATTGGCATTTTTACGAAAATTTATGGCGAATCGAAAATGTGCTCAAACGTTTTCGGAAGTGAGAATCTCCATAAGCATTGCTTTATTGTTATGAATATATATTACACTGTAGTGTACAGTTGTAGAGTAATCCCTTGAGCTGAGGCTAGGCTTGGGCGATAAAGCCTGGCTGTTATCGTCAATAATTCGTGTTATGTTTGGGTACTGCAGACGGCGTCTGTGCATGGGTATTATTGCACAATACCAGCAAGAACACATGGTCTCAAACTGTCAGCAGCGTTCTGTGTGCTCGTCACCTTGTGAGTTCATTCTTCAAAGAACAACTAGCAAGAACGTTCTCCCCAAGAACACAAGTCCGTTCTTTGCATTCATGGTTTTGAGAAACACCATCTGTGTTTCACATGTGGGCATTGCAGAAGATCACGTGTTCAGAATGCGTGGATTGCATGTGGTCATATGACCGATCTTTTAAAATTAAGCACTTTGAAATATAAAGTAAAACGTCCTAACGTATTTAGTGTTTTGTAAACATTTTATAAAAATTGTAGTATAAAAAAACTAAACATACATTTATCATCATGATTTTATAGAATGGGTTCTTATAATAAACCCACTGGAATAAAAAGTTTTAACTTATATAATTTACACGTTATGTAATTAAGTGCAGAAATGAAAGTAATCTTACCTGAAACTGATATTACAGTAGCCAGTCTTAACAGTTTACGTGATTTGGCTCTTCTTGTTGATTTCATTTTTTTATTTCTTCGCAGTGTAGCCTACCGAACACATCTACATCCATTATCGGTGCGCAAAAAGCAGAAACTTGAATACCGGCGCGATAGCGAGAGATTGTACGGTAGTTCACGTTGAACAAAACACACAAGAAAAAGCGTTTTGGAAAAAAAACTTTTTCGGCAATCGTTAGTAAGGCAATGCCGCCCTCTTCACGCGAGGGAAAGGGTCTTCCTCCTTCGTCAGGCCGCCACAGCAGGCCTTCTCCACTGCCACAGGCCCTAAAGTAAGCCGCGCTGCGCCGCAGATTCAGTCCCGGCCAGTCCATACTCAACGTTTGCCGGGTCAACTCAGTGAGTGCTCAGCTCGGCCCTTCTCGTGTCTGTCTTGGTTGAGCTTGGCATTGCTTCAGTTGTTTGAGTCACGAGCCAGTCATGCCATCTGTATACAAATTTGATCGGGGGAATGCACGTTTTAAATTGTTTCTGTACAAATGATTTACTGTCATACAGTAGGTCGCACGTTACGTGCAGATTGATCACAGAATCATTAAGAACCTATCGTTAACACTGTCCTGCAATTTATCTGCAAAATCTCGTAAATCTATTTATAAAAAATAAAAAAAAGTGTGTAGGCTACACAAGCAATGTGTTTCATGCCAAGAGTTTAGTAATCCTTAATTGAAACACAGTTAAATAAATACAAGATGCCTACATTTATGCAAGCTTCGTCTTTTACCATAAACCGTCTCTTTGTACTTAACTAAATAAACTTCAGACAATCAGAATTGTTCTAAACGCAAACTGTTATCTTTGCTCGGTCACTTAAACTTCAATGTGCATAATCCTGCAAGGATTTTATCTCGCCTCCCCTTACGAAAAAGAAGTTTATTCAAGTGTGCTATTAGTATACTTATTTTAAACTAAAAATAAGAAAGTATACTTTCAGTCTACTTTTTATGTACTTCTCAGAAATATACTTTATGCACTTCACAGAAATATACTTCAAATTCCACTTAAGTATACTTGACTTATACTGACAGAAAAGTCTAAGTATATTTGGCCTATACTTGTTGATCATGATATACTTAAAAGTTATAATTAAGTATTCTAAGTATTCTTGTCTTGTTCTTGTGTTTACTATTTTGATCGAGTAGCTTATTAAATACTTTTTTACAAAACATAATATTATACACTGTCTTATAAACTAACATGTTCAAGTTTAAAAGCTTTCAGGTGGAATAGCTTATAGAGTACATAAAATAAGCATGGAAAATAAGTTTATTCAAGTGTTCTATTAGTATACTTCATTTCAACTAAAAAGAAGAAAGCATACTTTCAGTCTACATTATATATACTTCTAAAAAATATACTTTATGTACTTCTCAGAAATATACTTAATTACACTTAAGTGTACTTGACTTATACTGAGAGAAAAGTCCAAGTATATTTGGCCTATACTTGTACTCAATCTTTTGATAAAGATATACTTAAAAGTATAATAATTTTTTTTAAGTATACGTGGCTTGTAGTTGTGTTAACTCTTTTGATCGAGTAGCCTATTAAATATACTTTTTTTACATAGTTTTTCATATACAGTCTTATGAAACTTACATTGTTTGAAAATATTGATTCAAATATTGATATTAAACAGATATGTTTCTAATTCTGCGTATCTGAACTTTTGGGTTGGCTAGTCCACTGGTAGTGCATATAGGAATTTACTTTAATTCTACTTTACTCTTTCCTCGCCATTGACTGAATTTTCCAGTAGGGGGCACTATGACACATCTTCTGGTACAGAATCTCCGGATCAAAACACAGGAGAAGAAGAAGCTGAAAAAAGTGATAGAAGATTGCTCACTCAAATGTAAAATAATGTGATCATCAAACATTAAACAGCTTAAATCAAAACTGCTAAATGTTTCCAAATGAAATGAAGCGTAACCCATGAAGAGAAAACGACTGTGAAGCTTTGGACTCGATCTACTCCATCTGTGTTTTGATCATCCTTCTGATTCTGGTCAAGGCGTAGTCTTTGACAAAAATGTGATTTTCTCATCTTTTTTGTTTAAAATGTTGCCTTTCTTTATGAAACTTACCAACATTCAAGTGTTGATAAAAAAGGATGCATGAAGCTAATAAAATGTTTTTAAAATTAAAGTACAGTTAAAGGTATTTTTCAAGTATAATAAATAACATTTGAACATAGTAGTATGCAAGTGCAAAAATTATATATAAATAGTAAACTAAGTATAATGTTAAGTTCACTTAAAGGTGCTGTATGTAGGATCCAGCGGCCTCTAGCGGTGATGTTTCAGATTGCAACAACAGCGCTCGTGCTCGTGCTCGTGCTCAAACTCAAGAGCGCGCACTCAGTGTTGCCAACTTAGCGCCTTTGTCGCTATTTTTAGCGACTTTTCAGACCCCCTTAGCGACATTTTTTCAAAAAAGCGACTAGCGACAAATCTAGCTACTTTTTGGACAAACCTCAGTAACCTCTAAATGTTGCCAGCACAGTCCTGCGAGCGCGAGTTTTGCTTTCTCCCTGCCGTCACACACCTCTCTCTGCGTCTACCCTGTTCAGTGAATGGCTGAGAGAGGAGCACCAGCACGGCAGCTTACAGACGTGAATGAGCAGTGTTGTTTCACGGACTTATTACTTTGTTTTATATTTAAAGAATTTAGTTTGACCATTTTATTTTCCTTTCTTTTCTTGTGCTTATCACTTGCATACTCACTTTAACAGTGCTTTAGTTCACAACTTCACCCAGTTCCCGAACTCTCTCAATTCAGATAATTTTACACATATAAAAAATAGTCATTCAATAGCTACTCGTCTGACAAAAAAATATAGTAAATTAGAACAGCTTTATTGGATATTCGGCTATATTATATTATTATGTTATACTAAAATACAGTATGTGAGCATGATTTTAATGAGAAAAAACATTAGGCAGGCAGAACGCAAGTACGCCGCGATGACGTCATGAATATGCTAATTGACGTATGACGTCATCTAGCGACATTTAGCGACTTTAAGGGGAGGCGTTAGCTACTTTCCTTTGAAAATAGTTGGCAACACTGCGCGCACTCACTACCGGCCACACTGAGACTTTCAACACAACGGAGAAAGCATCACACAACATGCTGGAAACTCATGTAAACTCCCACTGCTACATTACCATAATAGGCTACTTTTATCAGCTTGACGTATAACTAATGCTCCATGCTCGTACCATGATAACGTTACATTGACTGTATTTTGCCGACATGTGGTGTTATCTAGCATAAGGCATTTCACTAACTATTCGTGTATCTTTCACAATAAGCAATGTCAACATAGGTCAATGAATGATAACGAAAACGGTTAGTCAACTAGACTGAACAATTTCAGTGTAACAATAAGACAGTAGGAAGTAATATTACTGTAGGCCTACTGAACGTGTCTGGAAATGTGTATTATAAACAATATGATCGTAGTGGGATGAGTGACGTTAGACAGTAGATCTAACGTTAGTACATAAAATAAAAGTTACATCCTAAAGCACCTACTTTTTGTTATCATGGAACAGTCTTTTGTATTCATTTCATGTCTCATGTATGTTGTATTTTACCTTGCTATTTCATTACAGTTTACTATTATTTATTTCAGCATATCTGAAAACTTGTAATTTATCAGAAAAAAACAACAACTCAGGGTCTGTTTTTATACCTAAAACAAAGCGGAGGTCTCTCCATAATTCAAACGCTCTGCCAATGTTGATCCGTGTTTTCGTCCTGAGTCGATCCGATTGACGTTTGGCCTGACGAGCTTCAGCAGATAATTTTTTTTTTTGTTTTTTATATTTTTTTGGAGTTTGTGTTGGAGTCTGTGTTGTGCTGGAGGCAGGTCGCTTTTTGGTGTTATCAGACTCCATGTCGTTAGCTGCAGTGCCGTCGCATAGACTGTTTATAAAAAGGAGAGAGGCTCGGGAGCGCGCATGCACGTCACATCCGGTGGATTTCGCAGAAAATCCGACCCGGAGACTTCACATAAAAATAGGAATACTGGCCTTCAGAGGTAATAGCAAAACACGAAAAGTGGATCATTGTAATGTGTGATTACAACCCCTTCACAGACAGGCAATAAAAAAAGGATTAATTTTATAAAAAAAGTTACATACAGCACCTTTAAAGAAAACTTGTAGCATAAAACTACTAAACTAGTAGTTTACTGAGAGTACACTAAAAGAGCAAAAATAATATATAAATAGTAAACTATAAGTATGATGTTAAGTTCACTTAAAGAAAATTTGTAGTATAAAACTATTAAACTAGTAGTTTACTGAGAGTATACTTCAAAGTTGCTACAAGTATTAAAATATTAAACTACTAGTATACCCATAAGTTCACTTGCAGTACAAATGAGAAACATAATTATGAACTTGTTGTGCACTCAAAGTTTACTACTGTTACACTTATAGTACACTTAAACATATACTTTTATATACTAAAAGTGGGCCAATTTAGTCCCAAGCGGTATTAAAATAGTACACTTACAAGTTTACTACTAGTACATATTGACATTAGTATACTTACTACATAATGTATACTTAAAAATATACTTGAACATTACTTAAGTATACTTCATAAAATTAACTTGAAGTATACTTCTTTTTCGTAAGGGTCCTTTTTCTCGCGTCTTTGATCTAAAGCACAAGAAGACGAGCGTCGGCCCGCTAAGCCCCACTCTCCTCCTCCCTTTGTTCAGCCACACACCGCAGGAGCTCAGTTTCTCCAGGTAAGTTTATCCACTGCTGCAGCAGTGATGTCTCCTCTGGTCCTGGAGGAGCTCAATTTCTCTGGCAAAATTTTCTCTAATATTGCAACAGTAATGTCTCCACTGCCACAGCAGTGATGTCTCCTATGCTCCCATTGGAGCTCTTTTACTCTGGCTAATGTCTCCACTGCCACAGCAGTGATGTCTCCTATGCTCCCATTGGAGCTCTTTTACTCTGGCTAATGTCTCCACTGCCACAGCAGTGATGTCTCTTCTGCTCCCACAGGAACTCTTTTACTCTGGCTAATGTCTCCACTGTCACAGCAGTGATGTCTCTTCTGCTCCCACAGGAACTCTTTTACTCTGGCTAATCTTCTCCACTGCCGCAGCAGTGATGTCTCCTATGCTCCCACTGGAGCTCTTTTACTCTGGCTAATGTCTCCACTGTCACAGCAGTGATGTCTCTTCTGCTCCCACAGGAACTCTTTTACTCTGGCTAATGTCTCCACTGTCACAGCAGTGATGTCTCTTCTGCTCCCACAGGAACTCTTTTACTCTGGCTAATGTCTCCACTGCCACAGCAGTGATGTCTCCTATGCACCCACAGGAAATCTTTTACTCTGGCTAATGTCTCCACTGTCACAGCAGTGATGTCTCCTCTGCTCCCACTGGAGCTCTTTTACTCTGGCTAATGTCTCCACTGCCACAGCAGTGATGTCTCCTATGCTCCCACTGGAGCTCTTTTACTCTGGCTAATGTCTCCACTGTCACAGCAGTGATGTCTCCTATGCACCCACAGGAACTCTTTTACTCTGGCTAATGTCTCCACTGTCACAGCAGTGATGTCTCTTCTGCTCCCACAGGAACTCTTTTACTCTGGCTAATGTCTCCACTGCCACAGCAGTGATGTCTCCTATGCACCCACAGGAAATCTTTTACTCTGGCTAATGTCTCCACTGTCACAGCAGTGATGTCTCCTCTGCTCCCACTGGAGCTCTTTTACTCTGGCTAATGTCTCCACTGCCACAGCAGTGATGTCTCCTATGCTCCCACTGGAGCTCTTTTACTCTGGCTAATGTCTCCACTGTCACAGCAGTGATGTCTCCTCTGCTCCCACTGGAGCTCTTTTACTCTGGCTAATCTTCTCCACTGTCACAGCAGTGATGTCTCCTATGCTCCCATTGGAGCTCTTTTACTCTGGCTAATGTCTCCACTGTCACAGCAGTGATGTCTCCTCTGCTCCCACTGGAGCTCTTTTACTCTGGCTAATGTCTCCACTGTCACAGCAGTGATGTCTCCTATGCTCCCACTGGAGCTCTTTTACTCTGGCTAATGTCTCCACTGTCACAGCAGTGATGTCTCCTATGCTCCCACTGGAGCTCTTTTACTCTGGCTAATCTTCTCCACTGCCACAGCAGTGATGTCTCCTCTGCTCCCACTGGAGCTCTTTTACTCTGGCTAATGTCTCCACTGCCACAGCAGTGATGTCTCCTCTGCTCCCACTGGAGCTCTTTTACTCTGGCTAATGTCTCCACTGCCACAGCAGTGATGTCTCCTCTGCTCCCACTGGAGCTCTTTTACTCTGGCTAATGTCTCCACTGCCACAGCAGTGATGTCTCCTCTGCTCCCACTGGAGCTCTTTTACTCTGGCTAATGTCTCCACTGCCACATCAGTGATGTCTCTTCTGCTCCCACTGGAGCTCTTTTACTCTGGCTAATGTCTCCACTGTCACAGCAGTGATGTCTCCTCTGCTCCCACTGGAGCTCTTTTACTCTGGCTAATGTCTCCACTGTCACAGCAGTGATGTCTCCTATGCTCCCATTGGAGCTCTTTTACTCTGGCTAATGTCTCCACTGCCACATCAGTGATGTCTCCTCTGCTCCCACTGGAGCTCTTTTACTCTGGCTAATGTCTCCACTGCCACAGCAGTGATGTCTCCTCTGCTCCCACTGGAGCTCTTTTACTCTGGCTAATGTCTCCACTGCCACAGCAGTGATGTCTCCTCTGCTCCCACTGGAGCTCTTTTACTCTGGCTAATGTCTCCACTGCCACAGCAGTGATGTCTCCTCTGCTCCCACTGGAGCTCTTTTACTCTGGCTAATGTCTCCACTGCCACATCAGTGATGTCTCTTCTGCTCCCACTGGAGCTCTTTTACTCTGGCTAATGTCTCCACTGTCACAGCAGTGATGTCTCCTCTGCTCCCACTGGAGCTCTTTTACTCTGGCTAATGTCTCCACTGTCACAGCAGTGATGTCTCCTATGCTCCCATTGGAGCTCTTTTACTCTGGCTAATGTCTCCACTGCCACATCAGTGATGTCTCCTCTGCTCCCACTGGAGCTCTTTTACTCTGGCTAATGTCTCCACTGCCACAGCAGTGATGTCTCCTCTGCTCCCACTGGAGCTCTTTTACTCTGGCTAATGTCTCCACTGTCACAGCAGTGATGTCTCCTCTGCTCCCACTGGAGCTCTTTTACTCTGGCTAATGTCTCCACTGTCACAGCAGTGATGTCTCCTCTGCTCCCACTGGAGCTCTTTTACTCTGGCTAATGTCTCCACTGTCACAGCAGTGATGTCTCCTCTGCTCCCACTGGAGCTCTTTTACTCTGGCTAATGTCTCCACTGCCACAGCAGTGATGTCTCCTCTGCTCCCACTGGAGCTCTTTTACTCTGGCTAATGTCTCCACTGTCACAGCAGTGATGTCTCCTCTGCTCCCACTGGAGCTCTTTTACTCTGGCTAATGTCTCCACTGTCACAGCAGTGATGTCTCCTCTGCTCCCACTGGAGCTCTTTTACTCTGGCTAATGTCTCCACTGTCACAGCAGTGATGTCTCCTCTGCTCCCACTGGAGCTCTTTTACTCTGGCTAATGTCTCCACTGCCACAGCAGTGATGTCTCCTCTGCACCCACAGGAACTCTTTTACTCTGGCTAATGTCTCCACTGTCACAGCAGTGATGTCACCTCTGCTCCCACTGGAGCTCTTTTACTCTGGCTAATGTCTCCACTGTCACAGCAGTGATGTCTCCTCTGCTCCCACTGGAGCTCTTTTACTCTGGCTAATGTCTCCACTGTCACAGCAGTGATGTCTCCTATGCTCCCATTGGAGCTCTTTTACTCTGGCTAATGTCTCCACTGTCACAGCAGTGATGTCTCCTATGCTCCCACTGGAGCTCTTTTACTCTGGCTAATCTTCTCCACTGCCACAGCAGTGATGTCTCCTCTGCTCCCACTGGAGCTCTTTTACTCTGGCTAATGTCTCCACTGTCACAGCAGTGATGTCTCCTATGCTCCCATTGGAGCTCTTTTACTCTGGCTAATGTCTCCACTGTCACAGCAGTGATGTCTCCTATGCTCCCACTGGAGCTCTTTTACTCTGGCTAATCTTCTCCACTGCCGCAGCAGTGATGTCTCCTATGCTCCCACTGGAGCTCTTTTACTCTGGCTAATCTTCTCCACTGCCACAGCAGTGATGTCTCCTCTGCTCCCACTGGAGCTCTTTTACTCTGGCTAATGTCTCCACTGCCACAGCAGTGATGTCTCCTATGCTCCCACTGGAGCTCTTTTACTCTGGCTAATGTCTCCACTGCCACAGCAGTGATGTCTCCTATGCTCCCACTGGAGCTCTTTTACTCTGGCTAATCTTCTCCACTGCCGCAGCAGTGATGTCTCTTCTGCACCCACAGGAACTCTTTTACTCTGGCTAATCTTCTCCACTGCCACAGCAGTGATGTCTCCTCTGCTCCCACTGGAGCTCTTTTACTCTGGCTAATGTCTTCACTGCCACAGCAGTGATGTCTCTTCTGCTCCCACAGGAGCTCTTTTACTCTGGCTAATGTCTCCACTGCCGCAGCAGTGATGTCTCCTCTGCTCCCACTGGAGCTCTTTTACTCTGGCTAATCTTCTCCACTGCCACAGCAGTGATGTCTCCTCTGCTCCCACTGGAGCTCTTTTACTCTGGCTAATGTCTCCACTGCCACAGCAGTGATGTCTCCTATGCTCCCACTGGAGCTCTTTTACTCTGGCTAATCTTCTCCACTGCCGCAGCAGTGATGTCTCCTATGCTCCCACTGGAGCTCTTTTACTCTGGCTAATCTTCTCCACTGCCGCAGCAGTGATGTCTCCTATGCTCCCACTGGAGCTCTTTTACTCTGGCTAATCTTCTCCACTGCCACAGCAGTGATGTCTCCTATGCTCCCACTGGAGCTCTTTTACTCTGGCTAATGTCTCCACTGCCACAGCAGTGATGTCTCCTATGCTCCCACTGGAGCTCTTTTACTCTGGCTAATCTTCTCCACTGCCGCAGCAGTGATGTCTCCTATGCTCCCACTGGAGCTCTTTTACTCTGGCTAATGTCTCCACTGTCACAGCAGTGATGTCTCCTCTGCTCCCACTGGAGCTCTTTTACTCTGGCTAATGTCTCCACTGTCACAGCAGTGATGTCTCCTATGCTCCCACTGGAGCTCTTTTACTCTTGCTAATCTTCTCCACTGTCACAGCAGTGATGTCTCCTCTGCTCCCACTGGAGCTCTTTTACTCTGGCTAATGTCTCCACTGTCACAGCAGTGATGTCTCCTATGCTCCCACTGGAGCTCTTTTACTCTGGCTAATCTTCTCCACTGTCACAGCAGTGATGTCTCCTTTGCTCCCATTGGAGCTCTTTTACTCTGGCTAATGTCTCCACTGCCACAGCAGTGATGTCTCCTATGCTCCCACTGGAGCTCTTTTACTCTGGCTAATGTCTCCACTGTCACAGCAGTGATGTCTCCTCTGCTCCCACTGGAGCTCTTTTACTCTGGCTAATGTCTCCACTGTCACAGCAGTGATGTCTCCTATGCTCCCACTGGAGCTCTTTTACTCTGGCTAATCTTCTCCACTGTCACAGCAGTGATGTCTCCTCTGCTCCCACTGGAGCTCTTTTACTCTGGCTAATGTCTCCACTGCCACAGCAGTGATGTCTCCTATGCTCCCACTGGAGCTCTTTTACTCTGGCTAATCTTCTCCACTGTCACAGCAGTGATGTCTCCTATGCTCCCATTGGCGCTCTTTTACTCTGGCTAATGTCTCCACTGTCACAGCAGTGATGTCTCCTATGCTCCCACTGGAGCTCTTTTACTCTGGCTAATCTTCTCCACTGCCGCAGCAGTGATGTCTCTTCTGCACCCACAGGAGCTCTTTTACTCTGGCTAATCTTCTCCACTGCCGCAGCAGTGATGTCTCCTATGCTCCCATTGGAGCTCTTTTACTCTGGCTAATGTCTCCACTGTCACAGCAGTGATGTCTCCTATGCTCCCACTGGAGCTCTTTTACTCTGGCTAATCTTCTCCACTGCCGCAGCAGTGATGTCTCCTATGCTCCCACTGGAGCTCTTTTACTCTGGCTAATCTTCTCCACTGCCGCAGCAGTGATGTCTCTTCTGCACCCACAGGAACTCTTTTACTCTGGCTAATCTTCTCCACTGTCACAGCAGTGATGTCTCCTCTGCTCCCACTGGAGCTCTTTTACTCTGGCTAATGTCTCCACTGCCACAGCAGTGATGTCTCCTATGCTCCCACTGGAGCTCTTTTACTCTGGCTAATCTTCTCCACTGCCGCAGCAGTGATGTCTCTTCTGCACCCACAGGAACTCTTTTACTCTGGCTAATCTTCTCCACTGCCACAGCAGTGATGTCTCTTCTGCTCCCACAGGAGCTCTTTTACTCTGGCTAATGTCTCCACTGCCACAGCAGTGATGTCTCCTATGCTCCCACTGGAGCTCTTTTACTCTGGCTAATGTCTCCACTGTCACAGCAGTGATGTCTCCTATGCTCCCATTGGAGCTCTTTTACTCTGGCTAATGTCTCCACTGTCACAGCAGTGATGTCTCCTATGCTCCCACTGGAGCTCTTTTACTCTGGCTAATCTTCTCCACTGTCACAGCAGTGATGTCTCCTATGCTCCCATTGGAACTCTTTTACTCTGGCTAATCTTCTCCACTGTCACAGCAGTGATGTCTCCTATGCTCCCATTGGAGCTCTTTTACTCTGGCTAATGTCTCCACTGTCACAGCAGTGATGTCTCCTATGCTCCCACTGGAGCTCTTTTACTCTGGCTAATGTCTCCACTGTCACAGCAGTGATGTCTCCTATGCTCCCACTGGAGCTCTTTTACTCTTGCTAATCTTCTCCACTGTCACAGCAGTGATGTCTCCTATGCTCCCATTGGAGCTCTTTTACTCTGGCTAATGTCTCCACTGTCACAGCAGTGATGTCTCCTATGCTCCCATTGGAACTCTTTTACTCTGGCTAATCTTCTCCACTGTCACAGCAGTGATGTCTCCTATGCTCCCATTGGAGCTCTTTTACTCTGGCTAATGTCTCCACTGTCACAGCAGTGATGTCTCCTATGCTCCCACTGGAGCTCTTTTACTCTGGCTAATCTTCTCCACTGCCACAGCAGTGATGTCTCTTCTGCACCCACAGGAACTCTTTTACTCTGGCTAATCTTCTCCACTGCCACAGCAGTGATGTCTCCTCTGCTCCCACTGGAGCTCTTTTACTCTGGCTAATGTCTCCACTGCCGCAGCAGTGATGTCTCCTATGCTCCCATTGGAGCTCTTTTACTCTGGCTAATGTCTCCACTGTCACAGCAGTGATGTCTCCTATGCTCCCACTGGAGCTCTTTTACTCTGGCTAATCTTCTCCACTGCCGCAGCAGTGATGTCTCCTATGCTCCCACTGGAGCTCTTTTACTCTGGCTAATGTCTCCACTGTCACAGCAGTGATGTCTTCTATGCTCCCACAGGAGCTCTGTTTCTCCAGCTAATTTTTTCTACTGCCGCAGCAGTGATGTCTCTTCTGTAGTACTTCTCTATTAAAGAGCACTCAATCTCCTCTTTCTCTTCTTTTCCGCTTCCTCTTTCCATCCAGCGAGCATT
The DNA here is from genome assembly GCF_963993115.1 of Abramis brama. Taxonomy (NCBI): domain Eukaryota; kingdom Metazoa; phylum Chordata; class Actinopteri; order Cypriniformes; family Leuciscidae; genus Abramis; species Abramis brama. Next base: position 6,878,564 of record NC_139970.1, read on the forward strand.
GGTCTCCCAGTGGAAGGAGTGAGAACTTTCCCAGTAGAGCACTTATGTTTTCTCCTTCATCCAGCGAGCATTTGGTCTCACAGCGGATGCGGTGTGAGAAAATCTCCTGGGCAAGCACTCATTTTCCTCTTTTCAATTTTCTCTCTCTGTCCAGCGAGCATTTGGGCTTAGCGGAAAAGCGCAAATCCTCCCGATCGGTCATTGTAAAACTACAACCGCTCCCCGTTCGCAGACCAACAGGGGCCGTCAGTCCAGGCAGTGAGCCACCATTACGGGCCTCCCCGGTCAAGCATCCAGGCCCCTTATCGAGATGCCAGCCCACCAAACTCGGCACTCATTTGGGGGGTCTTTAGTCCGGCGGCTGTCCTCTGCTCTTTAGCCTTTTGGGGGGAGTACTCTGGGTTCGGGCCGAACTCCGAGCTCGGAGCCCTCCCTCCGGACAGCACGCCAAATACGCATTAAACCTTACCCCTTCAAATTATATGTAAGTGTGAACTCGTGAAATGATGTTTTATTAACAAGGTTCGGGAGGAGCACGTTCAGATAATTAACACACTAAAACTCTGAAAACTTTTTGGGTGAATTAATCACAATACATATTGTCATTATCCACGATACATTTTGATGCATTTTTGTATTGCGATATATTGTGACACAATATATTGTTACACCCCTAATGTACATATATATATATATATATATATATATATATATATTGGGATGATTAGGAGGCCATGATGGACAGAGGGCAATGGGCAAATTTGGCCAGGATGCCAGGGTTACACTCCTACTCTTTTTCCGAAGGACATCCTGGGATTTTTATGACCACAGAGAGTGAAAAAATACTATGGAAGTCAGTGGGGTCCATTAACTGTTTGGTTTCTAACATTCTTCAAAATATCTTCTTTTGTATTCAGCAGAAGAATATATAATTTCATCATTTCACCCTGTTCGTGATTACGCAACATCCAAGAATACAAAAATGCAGACTCACCGCTTTCACCACAGTTTCCGCACAGAACATCATCACTCCCTGAACTGAAGCTTTACAGAGTGTCTCGTTACATTATTCAGTGCACAAGAGTCAGACTCTGGTTATGGTGAGATAAGCTAATTCACCACAGATGAACGGACATGGATGTAGAATATGGCGCCATGAAATACACGTCAGCATTTTCAGGTTTTTGGCGAAAATCACACAAGCTGACAGTGATATTATCACTAGTAGATGTAATACACTGTAAACAAAGGGAAATTAGTTTTCTCTCTTTCATGATGGAAGCCATACAGAACGCAGCCTAGTCACTGCCATGCTATCAAAATAAAAGTAGCCTAATTATTTATAATTATATTTACTTAGGTAGCCCTGTTATCCCCTAGAGTAAAGATTCCAGCATGCTACATTTATTACAGTATTTTTTGCAAGGTAAATCATAATACATTAAAAAGGGATCTCCTTCTAACGTTTTAAAAAGCTTTTAGAATCCTTGTTTCTTTTGTTTCTTTCTCTTTTCGATATTGAAGAGTGACTAGTATAGGCCTGTTCTTTAAATGTTCTGCTCTTTTCTATTTAGTCATCTAGGTGTCATTTCTCTTACGAAAATTAACCATGTTTTTACTACACAAAAAAGTAAAATAAGGTTATGGTTGTTAAACCATGGTAACTCAAAATAAACAAAAAATCTGCATACTGCTGCTTCTGCTCCCAAAGATTTATTAAAAAGAGCAACGTTTCGACCCAAAGGGTCTTCGTCAGGCAAGCAACAATAATAGACAGTTACAATTTATATCAGTGTGAACCATCACATACCTCATTAATGAACTAATCATTCTGTGCAGTAACGACTTAATCACACACAGATAACCACTTGATACATGATCATGAACCAACATGATTGAAAGAAAGAGAAAAAAAAAAGATATTCACAAGAAGATTTTCAAGTCAAACTCCATATTTAAACCTTTTGGAGAAGGAGTATTAAGTGTATGTATATAAAAAGCTTCCCTCTGTAGTAAGATCTTATTAATGTTACCACCCCTTCTGGGTACTCTTACTAGTTCTATACCAGATTGTCGACAGATTGTGTTTAAAGGCATTGAAATGGACAGCAATGGGATTCTTTTGGTCATTCAAACATATATTGCAATGCGCATTTTCAAACAATGCTGAGTTTTACCTATGTATGCTAAACCACACGGGCATTTAATCATATAAATTACATTTTTGGTGTTACACGAAATTATTCCCTTCATTTTTAACTGTTTCCCAGAATGGGGATGGCTAAAAGTATGACATTTATTTGTAAAATGACATTGTGCACACCTATAATTACCATCAGGGACTGTAAAGGGATTGTGAAAAGGGAACCATGGTAACCACAAATTAACCATGATTTTCAAGTATCCTGTTTTTGGTTTGCAACAGTTACTTTAGGTGTCTGGTTTAGTTAAAAACTGTGCTATTTTGAATGAAAAATGGTTTATTTGACAACTCATTGATTGAACTATGAGCGAAGGAGGAGTGTTAAGTTTCGTTTTTGCTAAACAGAATCTTTCCAGTGAACAGAAACCTAGAGAGGCTTTATCAGTCTCCTCCTGATCGCATCACTCTTCACTCTGCACTCACTCAGCATCAGGACCACTGAAGGTAGGAGATAACCGCATGTAGAAGAACAACGTTTTTGAAATGTTATTAATATAATATAATACTATAATGTAATAGGCTATAATATAACTCACCAACATAACATTAATAATATGTATTTTTCTTTAAAAAGTAAAAACAGGGATCATAATTGTTGTTGTTGTTTTTATTTAGCACAAATATGAATAAGCCATTTTACATAACAGATTTTTATATATAGTCCACAATTGTTCTTATTTTGTCTTCTGAAAAACATGTCTTTACAAACAATCTTTAAAATGTATTTAATACCAGTTGTCGAGGTTCAAGCGCATTAAGACCTTTAAGTGCATGCATACAAATACAATGTATTATTTATAATGATTAAATCATTAAGCATGATTTAAATGAATTTCTTTTTTTAGCAATTTCAGATAGGCTAATTTATAGACGATTTTTTTCAACCCTGGTTGAGTGGATTTTTTTTTTTTTTTTGAAATTTCAAATATTTATTTCAAATTTTGATTGAAACCACTGGTTCTTGAGGGAAAGTTGTTCAGAATGTGATCTAACATATTATTTGAACATTGAATGTGTGTATGCAAGTGGTGCAGAGCCAAAGGGGAGCTCTGTGGATCTAAGGGGTGGAGCGTAGGGTGTTGTTGGAGCTTCTAGCTTCACTGATTAGATCCACAGAGAGAGAGAGAGAGAGAGAGAGAGAGAGAGAGAGAGAGAGAGAGAGAGAGAGAGAGAGAGAGAGAGAGAGAGATTTACAAAACTTTATTTAAAAAACAACACTTCATAATCTTCAACAATTCACACACATATATATATATACATACAGTATAAAAAAAACAAACAAAAAAAAACAAAGCCAGATGTCCATCAGAAACAATACACAAAACATTAACACACCACAGATCATTGAAACCCATCTCATTATTTACAAGACTATAGTATGCAAATTCTTTTTTAGTCTATCAGCTACTAATTTCATTAACATCACTTTAATACTATACATTAAATCAATATATACATAATATTCAACATTATTGTAACCCTTGATTTTTTTCTGGTTTTCCATATTGCCAATTTTGCAGTTTCTATTAAATCATTTAACAGACACATCTTCCTACTTTTTGAAAAATTATATATTATATTAAGAACATCAAAAAGACCTTCCAGTCTTTGACATTTTAAAAACAAATGTTCTAAATTCTCTTCTTCTCCACAAAACCTACATCCCACCCCTACTGCTGGGTTCAGGTGCGCCACATGTTTATCTGTAGCTATTGCACCATCTGCAAGATCTGCTGTTCTTTTCTCTACTGGAGGTTTATACAGAGTTCTCCATCTATCTCTTATGAGAAATTCTGGCTTCAACAAAACTGGCCACCTTGAGATCTTTTGCCCTCTGCAGTTAAAGTTTTGCATCAAGTTTCGCTCAGTGATATATTTGGCTTTCTTTGATGTCATTTCTAACAAGTCCAGCTGTGGAGTTTTAAAAGACAAAATTGAACCTGCTGATTCATCCTCGTCTTTCGCTGACGACAACAGCAACTCTCATTTCTTATATCTGATGGAAATTATTGTCCAATATTTTTCCTATAGTCGCTTGGTAATGCATTAACAATTTCTTCCACCAGCTTTTCCGTCAAGCGCGAGGACTTTAAACCTGTTACTTCTTTACAAGGTTTCCACGGATTTCCAGTAGTCATTAATTAAAAGTTGCCACAGCGTCAGAATGCCATGTCTTTGTAAACATGCACACACGCTTACAGATGACAAAAGTCTTGTCTGAATTATTGGGTTGAAAAACAAAACTTCCTTTCGTATCCAACTCCCAGATTCATCAACATCTCTTTCCACTTTAAAACCGTTCTCCAAGAGTGCAACATTGGCCGTTAAAAATGTGTAACCTCAGACAGATTCACTCTATCCAGTTCCATTAAAAAGAGATGTCTGTCTAATTTAAGACCACCTGCTTTTTGTAGAATCATTTTTGCAGTCTGAGTCCAAGTTAAGTCCTTATAATACAGGAATCTCTGTGCTGCTTGTATTCTAAAAGCACAGATCTTACTCCGCACATCCACCAGACCTTGACCTCCCTTGTAAACGGGAAGGTAGAGTGCTGCTGCTCGAATCCAGTGTTCTCCACTCCAAAACTCCACAAATGTCCTCTGTATTTTGCAAATAAATTATTCAGGTGGTTCCATTACAATGAGTCTATGCCATAAAGTTGAAGCAGCCAAATTATTTACAACTCTTCCTCTGTATGACTTCAATGGTAATAGCGATTTCTGACAATCAGGAAGACACAATTTCCAGCATTCCCTCCCAATTTTTATTCTGAAATTGTTTATTTCCAAAAAAATAAAAAAATAAATAAACCACACTAGCATGTTCAGCCAATCTCTATCCCACAACAATACACCAGGTAATCTTGGAGGTCCTTGCCCACTTTTCCACTGAACAATAATAAGTCTATATAACTTTTTCCCCATTGCACCCTTACTGATGATGCCTTTTCATAATTTCCCATAGTTTCAGTTAAAATATTAGCATCATTTTGATTTGAAATAAAAACAGTAACATCATTAGCATAAGCTGATATCAAGATTCCATGCATGACATTTACATCAGGAACCTTAATTCCATTGAGATCTCTTCTTAGCCTGCACAACAATGGCTCAATAACAAGGCTATATAATTGTCCAGACAGTGGACAGGCCAGTAATCCCTTTTAACACAGGTCTTGGTGCACTCAATCCTCCACCAGCTTTCACAATCACAAACACTTCAGAATATAGCAGTTGAATATAAGATGAAATTCTTCCCAAACCCAACATTTTTCAAAACCTCAAAAAGATATGTATGATTACGAAAACACAGCCAGGTCAACATTATTGAATTGATTCAAATCAATGACATCTCTCAACAAAAAAAGATTATCCGTAATTGACCTATTAGGAATACAATATGTTTGATCTCTGTGAACTAATAATTCCAAAACATGTTTCAACCTATTTGCTAAACATTTTGAAAGTATTTTATAGTCCATGCACAGTAAAGAGACAGGTCTCCAGTTCTTTAGAAGGCACAAATCCCCCTTTTTATGGAGCAAAGAAAGGACTGCTCTTCGACAACTTATAGGAAGTAACTTATTCCTCATACTTTCCAATAAAACTTCATACAAGTCATTTCCCAGTACATTCCGAAATGTCTGATAAAACTCTGCTGGCAATCCATCAATTCCTGGAGAACGGCCATTTGATAACTGTCTCATTGCCTCAGTGATCTCCTTAAAAGTAATTGGTCCATCCAAAGATTTTTTCTGTTCATTTGTCAGTTTTCGGTAGATCCCTCAACAAATCAGAAACACATTCAAGATCACAAGCCTCAACATCATACAAGTCCGTATAAAAATTAACTGCCAGGTTCCTTATTTCCACTGGGTCAGAGGTTATGACCCCATCGGGCCGACGAAGATGATACATTTGCTTTTGTTGGACTCTTTTCTTTTCAAGATTAAAAAAAAAATTGAGGAAGGAGCATCCATGTCTTTAATGGAACAGATTCTTATTAACGCTCCCTTCACTTGTTCTTGTAATAATGAACCAAGTTCTTTCTTTATATTCAAATGTTCATTTTGTATCTTTCCATCATCATTATTTTTCACAAGAATATTCTACAAAGCTCGTATATCCCTTTTTTAAGTTTTTGTATCGCTGCTTTCACCATAGAAGTAGAATGTGAAGATTCTTAGGTTTGCTTTACCAACCTCCCATCACATAAGAAAATTTTCAAACTTCCATTTTTAACTAACAGTCATTCCAAAAGAATTTGAAATTCTCACAAAGTAAAGCATCCTGCAATATTTTAGTATTAAAATGGCAACAATAATTTAGTTTTGAAGTTCTTTTCATATTTGTAAAGGCCACCCATTGGCCCAACAACAGAATGCAACGGTGTGGGCAAAGGTATAATGAGTGTATGTCTTTTCAGCGCTCCAGTGAAGTGTCACGGGGTGACAAATAAGCCCGGGACTATCCCTGTTAGAGAAATGTCCCCGCTGAGATTTGGGAAGCGAAACACCGTCCCAAAGCCTGGGTGAGTGCCTGTCGCTATGGTAACCTAGTGGCGGATTGACAGCAGGTGTGGGTAATTTGCGCTGAGCGTTTGAATGGGGCCACACTAGCTCATGAGAGTATAAAAAGTCAGAGGAAGAGAAAGTGAGGGTGGTTCTTCCCCGCGGGGGTTGTGAGAGAGAGGGGGCAGCACGTGAGCGGCCGTGGCCGCGGTCGCGGCGGGAGGCCGCGGGAGAGAGAGGCACGAGCAGAGGGGGACACGACGAGAATGAGAGGTGAGACGCGCAGCACGTGAGCGGCCGTGGCCGCGGTCGCGGCGGGAGAGAGAGGACGAGAGAGACAGATGAGAGAGACAGATGAGAGAGCCAGAGAAAACTTCGGCTGGATTGCGGGCGGAAGCCTTGGTACACTGAGTCTGTTGAATTGCAGTTTTATTGTGGAAATGAGCACGAGTGAAACCTTACAGTGTGTGGTGGAAATGTGAGTGTGGGAATTATTTCTGCTGTTCACTCGCAATCACAGCTGTCCATTCCTCCCTCTGTCTGAGTCCAGTGAAGAACTTGCTAATGCTGTGAGTTACACGTATCCATTTCTCTCTCTGCCTGAGTCCAGTGAAGACCCTGCTAACGCTTGAAGAACCTGCTAATGCTGTGAGTTACATGTATCCGTTCTCTGCCTGAGTCCAGTGAAGAACCTGCTAACGCTTGAAGACCCTGCTAACGCTGTGAGTTACATGTATTCATTCCTCTCTCTGCCTGAGTCCAGTGAAGACCCTGCTAACGCTTGAAGAATCTGCTAACGCTGTGAGTTACATGTATCTTCCACTCTCTGCCTGAGTCCAGTGAAGAACTTGCTAATGCTGTGAGTTACACGTATCCATTTCTCTCTCTGCCTGAGTCCAGTGAAGACCCTGCTAACGCTTGAAGAACCTGCTAATGCTGTGAGTTACATGTATCCGTTCTCTGCCTGAGTCCAGTGAAGACCCTGCTAACGCTTGAAGAATCTGCTAACGCTGTGAGTTACATGTATCTTCCACTCTCTGCCTGAGTCCAGTGAAGAACTTGCTAATGCTGTGAGTTACACGTATCCATTTCTCTCTCTGCCTGAGTCCAGTGAAGACCCTGCTAACGCTTGAAGAACCTGCTAATGCTGTGAGTTACATGTATCCGTTCTCTGCCTGAGTCCAGTGAAGAACCTGCTAACGCTTGAAGACCCTGCTAACGCTGTGAGTTACATGTATTCATTCCTCTCTCTGCCTGAGTCCAGTGAAGACCCTGCTAACGCTTGAAGAATCTGCTAACGCTGTGAGTTACATGTATCTTCCACTCTCTGCCGGAGGCTAGTGAAGAACCGGCTAATGCCGGAAGGGCCTGCTAATGCTGGAAAAGCCTGCTGATGCTGGAAGAGCCCGTTAATGCTGGAAGAGCCTGAGGCTAGTGAAGAGCCGGCTAATGCCGGAAGGGCCTGCTAACGCTGGAAGAGCCTGCTGATGCTGGAAGAGCCCGTTAATGCTGGAAGAGCCTGAGGCTAGTGAAGAACCGGCTAATGCCGGAAGGGCCTGCTAATGCTGGAAGAGCCTGCTGATGCTGGAAGAGCCCGTTAATGCTGGAAGAGCCTGAGGCTAGTGAAGAGCCGGCTAATGCCGGAAGGGCCTGCTGATGCTGGAAGAGCCTGCTGATGCTGGAAGAGCCTGTTAATGCTGGAAGAGCCTGAGGCTAGTGAAGAGCCGGCTAACGCTGGAAGGGCCTGCTGATACTGGAAGAGCCTGTTAATGCTGGAAGAGCCTGAGGCTAGTGAAGAGCCGGCTGATGCTGGAAGAGCCTGCTGATGCTGGAAGAACCTGCTCCCGAAGAAAAGAGGATGTGGAAGGGACTTTATATTGTTTTTATTATTTAATAAAGAATATTTATTTTTAATTCTGTGTCTGCCTCCTTTGTGTCCACGGTCAGCTCCTCAGGGGCGGCACGCGGGCGGAGGGGTGGGCGGCCCGCTGGCGCTCCACCCCGACCTGTGACAGAAGTTCACTTAATTTATTAGAATTTAGTTTCAATATTACTTTAGCTCTACGCTTAATCTGACTCCAATTTCAAATGATTATTAAAATTAAGATCACGTCTCTTATTAGAAAATATTCATAAATATTGATTATGACTTAAAGGACAAGTTCGGTATTTTACACTTAAAGCCCTGTTTACAGATCGTTTCTGATCAAATAGAACGGTTAAGATAAAATTTTGGACAAATGCTGCTGCACTGAGAATTTTAGGTTTCTTTCGCTTTCCCCCCCACCAGTAGACTGGGTGTATAGGGAATGTGAAGGTGACGTCACACCGTGTTGCATTATAGGTCCGCCGCCATATTGAGAGGATCGCGCCCTATTCCGCTGTATGTGAATTCATGTGTTGGAGGCTGTGTTTAGATTTTCTGTTGAGATTATTAACGTCGATATGGTTGGTCAGTACTGCTCGATCAAGAACTGCCATAGCAGGTCACACGATCGTTCAGGGAGGAAAATGAACAGAATACGTTTTTTCCACTTTCCTTCCTTGAAAAAACAACACGGGAAGCAGATGGAGGAGCTGACGAGAAGGCGCCGGATCGCGTGGGTTACCGCAATAATGAGAAAAAAATAATAATTTTAATAAACAAATACAAAATATTGTCTTCTAAAATTCCCATAAATATGGTTCTGCCATGTGAGGGTGAGACTGTGGTTCTTGGACAAAGTTGTCATAGTCTGCTGTGCTCTTACAAACATGTGTCCAAGTGTTGTGCAGTGATTGCTAAATCAACTGGTTTGTAAAAACGTTTGTTAAAAGTTGTACAAAGCTAGAGGTTTTGTATTGTATATTCCTTGATGACTTGCAGGATAGTTGATGAATTATGTTGATTTTGTGGTTCATGTTAGCAGACGATAAAGCCACATTGCACGAATCAAATAAATTATATTTATTTTGTTTTCAATTAACAATTTTCTTTGATATTCTGCACATCTTTTTACATGCCCTTTTAAAATGTTAGTGAATCAAGGTTTTGTATAACTGCTTAATAAATACATTAAGTGGCTTTTATCTGTTTCTGTACTGATTGCATCCACAAAGACTCTTTTAAATAACGTTAAACATAAACAGGGATGGGCAAAGAATACATCAATCTATTTTGAAGGGATGTATAGCTCTTAAACTCCTGCAAAGTGTACGCACTCAATTCAAAAACAAGGTTAACGATGTCCAGATTTGTGAGCGGAGGTAACGTTAGTGCGTCTGGATCTGTAATCCAGTCTCGGGCTGCTAAATCATATGGATCAACGTTGTTTATCGCGGACAGTTTGTCCAAATAACGTTTTTGGCAGTGACATTTAGTTTCTCCCAATAGGGTCCCTTCTCTTTTTCTTTCAATTTCTTCCGTTTTTCTTCAATTTTACCTCGTTTTAGCCAAACACACCCAACTATTACATGTCATAGCAACGGGCGGCGAAAAGGTAAACAGAGATCGTGCCTCCTAAGATGGCGCCCACGTCCCATAATGCAACACTGCGTGACGTACCTTCACATTCCCTATAGGTGCACTCGAACACTCCTTCCTAAAACGCATTAAACTTTCGTTTACAAAGACGTGAAACTCACCGAGTGGTCAGGGGTGTCCACTGATATGCTCACACAAAAATCGCTGCAAAATATGCTTTCCAACAGGTGTTTTACCATTCGTTGTAAAACTGTGGACCTATTTTTCCAAACGTCTCACACCCGTAGATTCTTCCGTTGAGAGCTTGAATAATAGACACTCCAGCCTAGTTGGTGGCGATAATGCACCTTTGCAAGCAAACCACTGGCATTTCATTGTTTGCGATCCGCCGTAAAAAAAAAAAAAAAAAAACACGAAGAAGAAGAAGAAAACAACCCCTGAACCCCATTTCAGTTTCCGGCGGCGGAGTAATACCGTACCTCACAGCACATCCAATGCAAGTCAATGGAGGAGACAAAAACTACGATAAAACCTGTTGGAATTGAAAAGATCATTTCTTTATACTGTACTACAACAACCATTAATATTTAAAGATCCGATATTTAAAAAAGTCATGACAAAAATTATAAAGGGGTATATAACAACCCACCACATCTGCCTTTTAACATTTTTCATAAGATCAGTGTTTTTTTCAGACGTGAATTTCTAATCATGCTAAAAAGTTTTTTAAGGCAGTGGCGTTTTGGTTGATTTAGTTCCTCCAACGTCACCTTTCGCATAGTAATACGCATCACAACAGAAAATGCTGGAAATCAAAGAATGTGCAGGAGCTAGAGGATTTTTTTGAAGAACAGCGGACAGTTTCACTGCTAGACCATCACAAAACATGAAAACAGTCGTAGATCAACCAATAACACACAGTGCTCTGACCTGGTTCAGTGTAAATTCAGTTATTATTTTCTCTTGTCGACTGTACGGAAAAATCTGTTATGCTGTTTAGCTTGTTCAGGGCAGTACAAAATAAAGAAAAAAAATAAATTTTTATGATCACATAAAAATCATTTTTTCTTCAAAAATCTTATTTTTTTCAAAGATTAACATTTAGCAGATTCTGCGAGGTGTGTGTAATCTATTAACCATTATATTTTACTTTTTTATTGAGATTGCATTTACAGTATTGTAACAGTTTCCACTGAATAACTGTTCGAAAAGTTCTTCTTTTAAGAATTTGGAGAATTTTAAAGTTAAAGTTGTTGTTTTTTAAGCAGTTTTTTTTTTTTTTTTTTACCACACAGGAGAATGTAAAAGAAGAACAATGAGTTCAGCATCGAGGCAAAAGAAGAAAAAGAAGTATGTGGTTTTATTCACTACATGTTTTTGTAACGATTATGTCCAGTTTTGTTCCTGTTTGCCTGTGTTCCCCTTTGCTAGTTTGCCTCCACATTTTTTGATTGAGTTTGCGTGTTCCTGGTTACGTTAATCATCCCTGTTTGCATCTAGAGTCCCACTGAGTGCCTTGAAACGCACAGTATTATTCAATGTGTTGACGTAATGTCCACTGAATCAGGAAGACAGGGCGGGGCATATCGATCAGCTCCTCCCCTTTTTTAAATAGCCAATAGTGTTTAGTTTAAATCACAGCTCGGCCAGAGCCTTGAGTTCGGTAAAGCCTCAGTTTCCTCCTAATCTCTAACCGTTTCTCCTGCTAATCTCCTCCAAATCGCTTTAAAATACAGCATTCTGTGCAGAATTCAAATGGGTCTGATAAGTTTTCTGGTCTGTGCCGACTCTTCATTCGCCCCAATGGAAAGCATATTTACATTGTCTGAATGCACTATGTGCTGCAGCCTCAGCGTCTATTTATAGTGTAGGGGGCGGAGCTTCAGATTCTAAAGAGCATTTGATTGGACAGAAAATCAGATGAAGCTGAAGTGCAGAGTGATGCCATCAAAATCATTGTTTTGAATGCTTATATCTTCTAAATGCAAATTGCACAAACACACTAGTAATTGATGATTAACTTAAAGGGGTGGTTGATTATGATTTCACTTTTTTAACTTTAAACAACATCTGCAAAGTTACGACGCTCAAAGTTCAAACCAAAGGGAGATATTTGCTTTTAAAGAAATCGTTTTTTAAGGACTACAATAAACGGCTGGTAGAGACTACAGGAGCTTCCTCCCGGGTTAGTGACATCACAAACCCTAGAATTTACATAAACCCGCCCCTGGAACATGATTTATAGATTATCAAGACAGAATATGCTAATCAATGACTAGAAGATAACTGCACATCAGCTGCATAAATTCATCAACTAACCATTCAGAAATGTCCTGTTGCTTCTACATGTTGTCACTTCTTCTTGAGTCTCTCCATCATTGTCTGACTCCGGTTTGAACATAAAAGGCTAAAACTGTCTGTGTGAGGTTAAAGGGGTGGTATAATGTAAAATAAGTCTCTGATGTCCCCAGAGTGTGTATGTGAAGTTTTAGCTCAAAACACCCCACAGATATTCTTATATAGCAAGTTAAAGTTGTCACTTTTTGAGGGTGAGCAAAAACGCAGTTTTGTGTCTGTTTCTTTAAAGGGATACTTCACCTCTGGAAAGATTAATGTGTATTTAAAGGGATAGTTCGCCCAAAAATGATATTTAAGCCATGATTTACTCACCCTCAAGCCGTTCGAGATGCATATGTCAATCTTTTTTCAGACGAACACATTTTCAGTTATTTTAGAAAATGTCTTAGATCTTTCAGTTGTTATAATGTGAGGCAATGGGGTCCAGCTGATTCACGTTCGAAAATGTACATGCATCCTTCTCAAAAATAATCCATCCGGCTTATTATTTTTGAGAAGGATGCATGTACATTTTCGAACGTGAATCAGCTGGACCCCATTGCTTCACATTATAACCACTGAAAGATCTAAGATATTTTCTAAAATAACTGAAAATGTGTTCGTCTGAAAAAAGATTGACATATGCATCTCGAACGGCTTGAGGGTGAGTAAATCATGGCTTAAATATCATTTTTGGGCGAACTATCCCTTTAAAATAGGTCATTTATGTAGAAGAAATGTGAAGAAATTTTTTAATTTGGAGCTTTCTAGACTGAGAAAAGCCAGAAAATGTATTTTTGGCTCATGTTGATGAAAGACAACAACTCCCAGAATGCACTTGCTTCGCTGCCCTAGGAGGCCACTCCCAAGCCACGCCTACCGGTAAGAGAGCACAGTTGAAAATAGAGTTCTGCACTCCCGCGGGACCCGACGCAAAACTGAGCGGGACAAATTTTGAAAGGTCATTGCGGGAGCGGGCGGGATGATGAAGGTGCACTTGCAGGTGCAGGCGGGGGGGATGATACGCTGCACTCCCGCAAATTAAATATGAGTGTAAAGTAAAATATATAAATGATTAAAGTAGCGTACATAATTTGTAGTTGTGAGGGAGATTATGTTTGGCAGCAATAAAAACGTTTTAAGCAGCCTAAACTTGGATGTTGTCGTTCACGCACACTTGCTTAGAGACAATTCCTTCCCGCTGCTCCGTGTTCGAATTCGAAAGCTTCAAGTTCAAAATAGACAGCGTGGACGAGGAAAAGAGCACCTCTAGTGCTTCAGATATAGGCCTAAGCGCTTCAGATGTAAGCACTTCTCTAAAGAAAGGCACATTTACTACAAAAAAATATCACGAAACCTTAAATCAGACATTTGGCAGTCTTTTTCGGTTGTGCATGATGGAGAGGGGAATCAACTACCTTTTGCCTGCTGCGATAAATGACAAAAGGTGTTAACATACAACGGACACAAATCGCATTTTTTTTTCAAGACCTTTCGTGAGACAGAAAGTGAACATACATCCTGCCTGCCGTCTTGCGGGCATTTGCGGGCGGGAACGGGACATAATATCACAGATGCGGACGGGAGCGGGACTAAAAATGACAAATCTTTGCGGGAGCGGGACTGAACACTGCGGAACAGAACAAGAGCCTGCTAGCTTAGCTTCCAAAGAAAGGCAGCTGACACTGTGTGTACATTCTGTGAGTGCGATCCCACCCTCTATGGGCGGGCTGAAAACATGTGGAACAACGCCTCCTACTGGCTGTAGTCTTTAGCCTCTGGACAGAAAATCCTCCGATGATGCAAAAATCGTCATTTTGCGTCATCGGAGGATTTTCTGGCCAGAGTCTAAAGACTACAGGATTTTTTCCAGACAAAAAATACATAAATCTCTTGTCTCAGGGGGATATGAGGGTGGAAAGCACAGTAATTTGAAAATACTACAGGTTTTCTACTAATACAAAGCTTAATGCTAAATCCTGAAGTATCCCTTTAAATGCAAATGAGCTGCTGCTCCTGGCACAGAGGACAGAGCTTTAACAGACAAAATTTGTATGTATACAACTAAACGCATCTCCATGTGGACAAGGCCTTAAATACACACGATAAAGAGATGATAACGAACAGGTGAGATGATTAGATGATTGTTCATGACAACTGATAACTGGCAGGAAACTGAGACAAAGAAACACATGTGAATGATGAAAACAAACTAAAAGTCTGGGAAAACAGAAACTAAGAACTAACAAAACTGAATAGACGTGACAATCACATGAAACTTGAATTTGCTCTGTCTGTGTTTTGAGCAGTTTGTGATTAACTTTACATTGTTCAATGCAGAAATAAATTTGGTGCGACGTCTCCACCATTCATTGATTACCTGAAAGAAATTTTGAGAAGGTACCCAGATGGAGGACAAATATTGAAGGTAGGCTAAAAAAAAGGTTTAAATGTTGCATGAACACTTTCACATCATTGTTAACTGGTATGTATCTTAAATATCTCATCGTATCTGTGTTTAATATTAATCCTGTAACGTACCAGGAGCTGATCCAGAATGCAGATGATGCAGGAGCTTCACGTGTGGTGTTTATTCATGACGAGAGGCATTATGAGACTCAGAGCCTGTGGACTGAAGAGCTCGGAAAGTATCAAGGTATTTGTGTTGCAAACAGATTTAAATCACACTAGACTTAAACTTTATAAAATTACTGTAGAGCCCGCCACAAAGGATATTACAGTCTAGGGTTTTACATTTGTCCTCATTCATATGTCACAACCATGAAGAGTTTTGCAACTACACCTTCTGCCTTTTTTTAATGGGAATCGAGTTTTGAGCTCTGAAATTTACAGTATGTTTTTATATTAAATCCAACTTTTTGGCAGTGGCTATTTGCACTTGGTGAAAATACCATATTTTCTTATCGATAGATGATATTTACACCATGCAAGTAGCAATAGATTCTAATTACACTACAAGTAGTTAGATGCTATTTATACTTCAAATAGTGGCAGACAGCATTTCCACCTCAGTGTTGTTGTACATTATACGGTATGCAATTATAACATAGAGTGTAAATTATTATATTTATTAAAATTATTAAATGGATGCTGCCTTATTGGGACAATAAAGCCGTCCCTACACCAACCCCTAACCCTAAACACTTTATTATTAAACACATGCATTATTAAACACATAAACACACTTTATTTCCACTTTTCGAATGTTGTCTTCATTTCTATTGAATATACATGCCTTTCCGATCTGATATGCGATGGGAAAAGGAAGTAGAGCGAGTTCAGCAAAAGGCGGATTATGATCTCAGGTCGATTTGGGTTAAAACTTTCTGCCACACACTTTACCTCTACACTATTGCTACTGTTAATAATGCAGTGATTTAGTCTGGCCCAAACAGACGTCAGTGGGCGGAGTTAGTGTAAATAGACTCTGCCAACAAGATGGGCTATTTGCTTATCTTTCAGTTTAGTGAATAACAGTATAAGTGTTTAAGTATAAGTATAAGCTTTATTATATGTGACTATATCAGTAGGAGTGGATTGAAGCTCAACTGAAGCTCTGTAAAGGTTGTGAGGATCATGAGAACTATTTGCATGGGAAAAAATGATCTGATTGTTGATTGGACATTGGCAGCAAAATAATAAATTGAACCCGCTTTGCCATTAATAACTGACATCTGTGATTCTCTCTTGAAAAGCTCTGGTCACCAGTATTGTGTCTCAAAACTCTTTCTATCTCAAAACCAGGTCAAAATCACAGTTTCGTCCTAAATTAAAATAAAATGAGCTGAAAATAAGGGAATTCAGTAAATGACCATGACCATGACCAGTATTTGTCCAGATACTGAAAGTCTTTACTGCGCTATAGGCAAAGTATGTTATTTTCAAAGTTGTTTGGTCATGTTTGTTTGATCATCTGTTTGTATCTTTGATGGCAGGACCGGCTCTCTATGCCTTCAATGATGCAGCCTTCACAGAGGAAGACTGGGAGGGAATCCAGAGAGTTGGCAGAAGCATCAAGCAGGATGACCCAACAAAAGTCGGGAGATTTGGGATCGGCTTCAACTCTGTTTATCATATTACAGGTGAACTAGACTAACAAGTTACTAGAAACGCAAACCTTCATAGAATTATGTACAGAAAGAGACTGTTACAGAACACAGTAACCTTTTTTATTGGCTAGTCTATTATTAATAGTAAAATGTGTATGCTTATTTCCCTTTTTCTTTTCCATCATCTAACACTCACTTAAAGTTAATCTTTAAATAAAACTAAAATAGCATAAAATATATAAATTTAATATTATATAATAATATAATTATATAAACACATATAAATTTAACTCTTTCCCTGCCAGCATTTCAAAAAAAAATACACAAAAATCGCAGAGGACGCCAGATTATTGTTGTTCAAATTTCACTGCACATTAAAACATCACACTCTTACTTGATCTGGACAAACTGAGCATCATTAGAAATATTTAAGACTCCAGCTTCAGTATTCACCACTGTTTATGATAAAACTAGGTTGCAGTGACATTAATGTCCTAATTTATTTCAGGAGTGCAAAATAATCAATGTGTATTTTTTTTAAATATTTTGAATAGAATAACAACACATTCATATTCAGTCACGTCTGCTTCTGTTTATTTGTGTAGACAACGTTTCACTGAATAGTGTTCATCAGGGCTTTTAGTCCAAAAGTGCTCAAATCTGGAAATATTGATATATTTATTACACTTCCACAGTCAGTTCTGTACACAACAAACACAGAAAAATACTTCTACACTTGAAACATGAAGCTAATAAACACACAATTAAGATATCAAATGATTTGTATGTGATTTTCATGAGATTTGGCTTATTTTCATAACAATAAAGGATTACATGAAATTCTAAGCAGGTGCAGCGATTCTAATAAAAGGTTATAAATAACACATTTCAACAACATAATATGACCAAAACACACATTAGATCGCAATAGAAAGTTAATGCAAACACTCATGGTGGTTATTGGTGGTTTTAAGCAAGTTTTGGCTGAAGGCTACACTACAGCCACATATTTTTTTATACATTTAAAATGAATATTGTTAACATTTAACATTATATATCTCTATATTAATAACAGTCAGAGTAATTCTGAGTCTTAAATGGTAAACTCTCAAGTGTTGGCTTTCTAAATATATGTTAGTTGTGTGTCTATTCAGAATGACTTATGAGCAGCAACCTTTTTATTTTGGGTATGTCATTTATGACCCCCTTTCCAAAATGGGGGGTGCAGAAAAATGGGTAATAACAGTTGTCAGCCACCGCCAGCATTTTTGAATTTTTTTTACAAAAAGTTCATGGCGCCCAGAATATTTTGTCATGAATATTTGAACATTCAATACTGTATATCAAAAGAAAGAACAGAGCCTCTGCTTAAAAAAAAAGTTTTATTCTAGCTTCATTCATTCTTTTTTATCATCACTTGAATGTGGGTAAGTTTCATTAAAAAAAAAAAACTAAATTCTTTTGTTTTCAAACAATACAATGTGCGCATACAATGCTTTCATCGTGTGTTTTTGCTCCTTTTTTCCTGTGTTATGATTTCTAGATTCTGTACTAGTTGAGATCTGTCATAACACCCCGTACCGTATAACAGTGAAAACACAAAAAGCCAGAAAATTCTGTCAATGGCGGGGAAATAATTAATATTGACTTCTTGTATTGGGCAACATTTTAATAATTGGTGCATCTTTAATTATAGACTATCAGCACTCAGTTAATTGTTAATTGCATACTAATGACGTCATTGACTGACCTGGGGTCTCATTTATAAATATGGCATACGCACAAAATGGGGCTGGAAACGTGCATACGCCACTTCCCACGCAAAGGTTGTGATCTTTTAAAAAACTTGACGGGAGAATGTAATGGCGCTTTTCCACTGCATGGTACGGCTCAGTACGGCTCGGCTCGGTGCGGCACAGTACGGCTCACTTCACTTTTCCACTGCGTGGCACAACTCGGCTCGGCACGGCACGACTCGGTTCGCTTTTGCTCGGTTTGCTTTTCCACTGCAGTTAGTACCGCTTCAAAGTGGGTGGGATTATAGAATGATCGTTATTGTTGCGGCAACCAATGAGAGGAACGTCTGCACTTCGTCCACTGACCACGATTCAGCCATTTCTTTTATGAAGTTTTTTTTTTTTTTCAAGAAAGTCAAGCAAGTAGTTTAAAAATAGGTGCTACAGCAGTGGCTGTTACTGGCTATTGAAATCTAGCGGGTTTGGTGTCTTGTATCGCAAATACAATGACGCTGGTAGTGACGATTCTGTCTGACCAATCGGTGATCTACAGTGTTTTCATGTCACATTTTAGTATCGGTACGGTACGCTTGGCACCTCAACAGAGGTGGTAGCATTTAAAGCAAGCCGAAGGGAGCCGTACCGTACCGTACCATGCAGTGGAAAAGCGCCACAAAGTGAGCCGTACCGTACCGTACCATGCAGTGGAAAAGCGCCACAAAGTGAGCCGTACCGTACCGTGCCGTACCATGCAGTGGAAAAGCGCCACAAAGTGAGCCGTACCGTACCATGCAGTGGAAAAGCGCCACAAAGTGAGCCGTACCGTACCGTGCCGTACCATGCAGTGGAAAAGCGCCACAAAGTGAGCCGTACCGTACCGTCCCATACCATGCACTGGAAAAGCGCCACAAAGTGAGCCCGTACCGTACCGTGCAGTGGAAAAGCAACATAAGTGTACCTGTAAGTACCTGTTAGCCATGCGTACGCACATTTTGGAGACACCGATGGTGAGCTGTAAGGACCATCCATTGGCCCAACGACGGAATCCAACGGCCTGGCGAAGGTTTAAAGCGTGTATGCCTTTTCAGCGCTCCAGTGAAGTTCACTTAATTTATTGGAACTTAGTTTTAGTATTACTTCAGCTCTACTCTTAATCTGACTCCAATTTCAAATGATAATCAAATTTAGATTGTATTTCTGATTAGAAAATAATCATAAACATTGATTATGAATTAATTTAGATCTTTGATAATTCTGATTATCCCATACTTTCAATTATTCGTTCATTACGGACCTAGTGTCGCTTTGAGACGTCACGTCGCGACTGCGCGCTCACGATCACAAACTAGCCAGTCCTGAAATAGTCAGAGGGTGCAGTGCAAGTATTTTACCCTATGCAGTCGCGCACTACAGACCCATAGGCGTAATTTTTTATAATATTTGCAGCGTACAACATGCTAAGTCAGGGAACAGTCAGAAATCAGGAGGTTTTCCTAAGATGTGCCCCATGGTCCATTCAAAGTGCCTCCAGTTTGATCTATTCTGGACAAAGTTTTGCGGAAACACCAGACTACACATTAATCTACTGGAAATAATGATTTCAGAAGAATTCAGAATAAATCAAGGTTATCATTTATTTGTCAGGTAAAAATATATCATGCCAATTACAGAAGTAAATTATTAAAAGCCAATTCAAAAAATATATGACATCATTTACTCAAAGATGACTCTAAAAGTAAGTAATGTTTTCCTGACAGAGACACACAGTAATGTGTCAGGGTTTTCCAACAGGAAAATACTGACATGCATTACTGTGTGGGAGATTCTCCTGGTAAAAGATTCCCAAAGGTTTCTCTGTTCCCTCACCTTAAATACCAGATCAGAACAGAAGGGGGTTAAACAAATGTTGTTTAGAGTTGTTTGGGCCAATCCATGTACCCCAGGGGGGTAGCACCTGGTTTCAGGAGATGTAAAGAGATATCAGCCAGAGAGGAGATACAATATTCTCCTAAGTTCTCAATCTTTTTCACTAAACCAATGACTGCAATGAAATTAAGACCATTTTACCAATCGCACTGTGTCCTTTAAAATGACACCAAATATGAAAAGGAAAAACAACATATTCACAAGATACACCATATGTGTTAAATAGACATTCTTAATGACTTTCAGTGCCTTGAGGAGGGAGAGGGGGAGGGAGAGGGGGATGAGTTGAAGTCAAACAAGGGGACAATGAGATAAGTTTGGGCAGGACAAGGTTCTGTGCTCTGTCTTTGTTATCTGCTGTCCAGGGTGCATTTTATGGCGTTATTGCAGGGTGAGTTTTGTTTTAGCAGGAAAATCAGTTCTTACAGACGGCCCCTGGCCCCTTGGGACAGATTTAGATCAGGCCAAAGGGGACATTTTTTGGACATTTTCCTGTTTCCACATTTTCAGTGTTCATAGGGCTGACCACTGTGGTTTGCAGTGTTAGTCGATTGGTGCAGGAATCCAGTCGTCACCTGAAATAACAGCATTAAGACAGGTTGAACATTAAAATGAAAGCATGGCAGAATGCGTCGATGCTGCAGCAGCTGAACTGGGTGTCACATGACCCTCTTGGCCGGGTTTGCTTCCACCTGCACTTGGCTGCGTTGGTATTCAGTCTGTAGAATGATCTCATTGTATCAAGTCTGTTTGCGTTGGTCAGCATAATCAGAAAGTGTCAGTGGAAAGTGTCATTATAACGCTTTGCGGAAACATCTTTGTCCTCCCTAGGATGTTTTAACTGACCATTTGAGAAGTCCTCGGTCACCTTCAAGCAGAAGGTTTCATTTGCCGGGTAGATCAGAACTCCATAGTTGAAGGAATCATTTACTGATGACGCTCCATTGCGTGTGAGACACCTGAACAACTTCTGAATGACCATGCAATAATTGAACACTGATGTATGTGTGGTTATTGTAAGATGAGGGAAAAGTTATTGGATAAACACAAGAACACAGATAACAAAACATGATGTACTCAAAAATGTGAAACCCAAAAGTCAAAGGTGCGAGTGGTAAATATGGTCTCTTTTTCAGAATCATATATTTAATGAACAGGTGTAATTTGATCACCAAATTCTTCACTACCGCAGTGATCTGGTAGTGGAATTTAGACTTGGTCTGGATAATCAAGGGAGGGGTAGCAGAAAGTCACCATAACTAGTATATTTACTAGCGGCATGCATAATTAGAGTAATTAGAGTATATCACATAATTAAACATGGAAATACACAATTTCATAATTATAAAATTGTCTACATCAGTTGTTATAAGTGCAAATCATTAATGAAACCTAAGGTTTTAATAGATCCAATTAGAAAATGAAATGTATAGAAACAGAGATTTAAATTCTCTGGTTTATCTTTGTTATTATCCTCTGTGCATTTGATGTACAGGCTAGGTCACACTCAATAATGCAGGTCTGACTGGGAATCGTTTAGTTGACAGATAGAAATGCCTGCATTTTAGATTTAGCTGTTTTGATATTGTCATTAGTCATTTGTTGGAAACTAGGGGGCCCTCCTGGTTTTCAACAATTGCCAACGACTGGACATAATAAATATTTTGTCCAAAGACCAGTTGTATTAATGGGTCTCAATTAGATGTTTTATGTGGGTTTAAATCAATTGATGTGTGACCACAACCATGCATGTCCTATGCACAGCACAGTATTTACATACAGGAAGTTGACAAGACTGTAATGCTGAAAAGAAATTATTAAAATAATTTCCCTTGTCCTATATGTATGAAGGTGAATGATGTATTGCATGATGTGAATAATTTTGGCCTGGATAGTCTTATGATCTATGCCAGGTAGAGACGTTCTAAGATTGTCGTATAGTGATGGTGTGTATTGTGTATGTTTGTGTATAGGAGATGGGTGGTGTTTTATCCTACCATAATTTGTGTTGCATAATTTAGTTCCGGTGCTACACCGGGAGGCCACATACAGGAGCTGCTTCTGTAGTGTTATGAGGTGTGAGCGGCCCCTTGAAGTTTCTCCACCCCCATCTCCTAATGTAAAGCTGTGTGCCCTGCTTAAGGCAGGCAGAACCAGACCCTTGCGGAGTCTGGTTCTGAAGAAAGTCATTTGTCAGCCTGTAAGGAAATAGACCTAGAGAGGAAAACACAGTTTAATCTTGAGCCTTTATACAAATTGCATTAAGATAGATGGTCGATCTCAATATTTATTTGATTGCCTTAGCCAGACAGTTGTTACTGATGGCTTTGATCTGTTAAGATTTTACGCCATTAGAAGATCATTTGTTTTTGTTTACAAAGACATGTATCATTATCATGATCATGTTTTTGCAAAGAAAAGGTAAATTAAACAGTGATAATGGTCAGATCTGACTGCTATTGCAGTTAAACTCATACAGTCTGCTGTGTTGTGGGCATTAGGACCCTCAGGTCTGCTGGGGAAATCTCTTTTCATGATGCTGTTTATTTACACTAGCCAGATCTGTGTTCAGAGCAATTAGATCACCAGGTGTGGTGCTGTGCTTGTTTGTTTAGCATTTGGAATTTATGGTGTTATTCAACTCTTGACCATTTGGATCTCTGTGGTCTATAAAGACTTTAGATTTTCTGCCTGATATTTACATTTCACACAACTGTACATGTCCAGCAAAATACCTTCCCTGATCAGATTCCATGTGAGCTGAAGCTCCCAGAGAGGAGTTTTTTTTAACTCTTGCACCCCTTTGTTTGTGGTTTTGTTGCAAGAGAAAATTAAAATTTGTACCTCCCCTTGTTACTGGGTTAAAGATCTGTTAGATCAAAATAAAATCATCCTGTGGATTTGGATGGATATTTAAGACATGGCAATCAGGTTGATCATTTTAGTTGGTATATACTGAGCATTGTAATTTCTCTCATTAAAGATTCTTGCCCAAATAGAAGGTAAAGAAATTCTTTCTGATTCATTCTTCCTTTCAGTTTCCTTTCTTATCCAATACTTTCTCTAACCATCTATTATCTCCTTCCTCCCAACACTAGTAGTGTTCCTCTTGTTCCCTACAAACACGTACCATCTTTCTACATTCTGATTCTTTCCATTCTCATTAAACATCCTTTCCTCTTCTAACCCATTGCTGAATCATCACGAGATTAAAGCCATTCTTGGCCATTACAATATAATATATATTACAACCTGGTCATAATATAAATTATATTTTATAAAATTGTATAAATCAAACCAATTTCATTTACTGGTCTCAGGGTTTTTTACTGAGTAATTTGTCTAAACTGACTTGTTATCTTCTCACTGATCTTTTTAGAAGGCATTTGGCCCTGCAGCTCCAGCTGTGCTGGCATGAGCATTGTGTACACAGCAACAACCAAACTGGAAACCAGTTACAGCTGCTTTGATGCTGTGAACATTCAATGGACTGCAGGCATTGAGAAACATGGGTCAAATCATTGCTCAATTTAAAGATTTTTGTGACTACAATTTAGAATTGGTCACAATTACCTTGATTTAGACAGAGGTTTATCAGTTGCATTCTTTTAAGAATCTTCTTTGAATATGAAAGAAAGGTTGGACAAACAGGTCTCATGGAGGGCGCCAAGATTGTTTTATGGTTTGTTGCTTTTGTCAGTCTCTTTTGAGACCTCGAAAACATACAAGAATGCAGTGATTGCAAAGTCTGATATAAGCTATGTTTTATAAGACTGAGCCTTAAATGGTGTTGTTTAACCCATATATGGGACATCAGTCATAAACTTTTTGACACTATTAAAAGATTTTCAAAGAACAATAATTACTTTGATGTAATTCATCTTGGTCTTTGACTAAATTATCTCATAAGATAAGGACAAGCTGTGCATGTCCTCTGAAACTATTAGGCCTGGTTACAAGCCTCTTTGTAACACAATAATTGTCATTATATGCATCAGTTTTAAAATTTAGCGTATTTTTCCAAATTTCAGCTTCTAGGACTTCTGCATAGCAGCTGTTCTTTAGGACTGAGATCATTTTCTCAGATAATTTCTTTTGAAATATTCTATTTTAAATTACACTGTTTTGTCCAACTTTACACTTCACACACAAAGGATTCAAGTGAGACAGTTTTACTTGTAGCTATCTTCTATCTTTTAGCTCATCAATTCACAAGATTTGTTCACAAGTCAGCGTGACCATTTTCTTATTTCCATTATTGCAATGTTGTTGCAGCAAAGCAAATAATTAAATGTAACAACATTATTTACCTCAGAGTTTAAGTTTTTAGTTTTCAACCCTCTGTTGAGTACCAGAATAAAATTTGGATGATGTTATTCCAATTTAGGTTTCATCACTTGTTGCATAGACAAACAAGGAGGTATTTAAAGTTAAAGCAAGGGATATCTTTTCTCATCTACACTGCCGCTATCATGTCCCTGATATGTGGTTTTATCTAATTCTCAAGCCCCACCGGATTTTGCGTTCTCCGGTCTAACTGGGTATGCCGACCCATTCTACAAATGTGTCTATATGAGGTGCGTCTGAATTTTCCCTCAACACTTCTAAAAGGCAAAAGAGAATTGACTTACCAAACGGCTGAAGAAAGAGAAGGACATCTTACTTCTCTTATTTGTTGCAAGTCCCAATATTGCACTGAAAAGACACTCGCAACCTGGAGAATCACGGAGGGACTGTCACCACTTTGTAAGGACCATCCATTGGCCCAACGACGGAATCCAACGGCCTGGCGAAGGTTTAAAGCGTGTATGCCTTTTCAGCGCTCCAGTGAAGTTCACTTAATTTATTGGAACTTAGTTTTAGTATTACTTCAGCTCTACTCTTAATCTGACTCCAATTTCAAATGATAATCAAATTTAGATTGTATTTCTGATTAGAAAATAATCATAAACATTGATTATGAATTAATTTAGATCTTTGATAATTCTGATTATCCCATACTTTCAATTATTCGTTCATTACGGACCTAGTGTCGCTTTGAGACGTCACGTCGCGACTGCGCGCTCACGATCACAAACTAGCCAGTCCTGAAATAGTCAGAGGGTGCAGTGCAAGTATTTTACCCTATGCAGTCGCGCACTACAGACCCATAGGCGTAATTTTTTATAATATTTGCAGCGTACAACATGCTAAGTCAGGGAACAGTCAGAAATCAGGAGGTTTTCCTAAGATGTGCCCCATGGTCCATTCAAAGTGCCTCCAGTTTGATCTATTCTGGACAAAGTTTTGCGGAAACACCAGACTACACATTAATCTACTGGAAATAATGATTTCAGAAGAATTCAGAATAAATCAAGGTTATCATTTATTTGTCAGGTAAAAATATATCATGCCAATTACAGAAGTAAATTATTAAAAGCCAATTCAAAAAATATATGACATCATTTACTCAAAGATGACTCTAAAAGTAAGTAATGTTTTCCTGACAGAGACACACAGTAATGTGTCAGGGTTTTCCAACAGGAAAATACTGACATGCATTACTGTGTGGGAGATTCTCCTGGTAAAAGATTCCCAAAGGTTTCTCTGTTCCCTCACCTTAAATACCAGATCAGAACAGAAGGGGGTTAAACAAATGTTGTTTAGAGTTGTTTGGGCCAATCCATGTACCCCAGGGGGGTAGCACCTGGTTTCAGGAGATGTAAAGAGATATCAGCCAGAGAGGAGATACAATATTCTCCTAAGTTCTCAATCTTTTTCACTAAACCAATGACTGCAATGAAATTAAGACCATTTTACCAATCGCACTGTGTCCTTTAAAATGACACCAAATATGAAAAGGAAAAACAACATATTCACAAGATACACCATATGTGTTAAATAGACATTCTTAATGACTTTCAGTGCCTTGAGGAGGGAGAGGGGGAGGGAGAGGGGGATGAGTTGAAGTCAAACAAGGGGACAATGAGATAAGTTTGGGCAGGACAAGGTTCTGTGCTCTGTCTTTGTTATCTGCTGTCCAGGGTGCATTTTATGGCGTTATTGCAGGGTGAGTTTTGTTTTAGCAGGAAAATCAGTTCTTACAGAGCTGAGGGACTGACGGCAGATGAAGGAAAACCACTTTAAATCCTCATTATGGGTCCTAATCATAAATACAGTGCATGTTCACAATAACAGTTTAAATAAATCAAAAATGATTTAAACTATGTTTTACATCTGATAAGCACATTTAGATTAAATATGCCATTCTTATTAATGGAGGTAAGAACTTAAATTACATGAAATCATTAACGAGAAGTTCTAACATTTTTTTAATATTCTAATAAATATTTGTATGGGATGCAATGCTTTTGAACACATTTCCTGTGGCATGCTGTGTTTTAATGTGTTAACTAAAAAGTGCATGATAATAGCAGAACTCATGGTCTGAGAAAATATTTTTGTGCAACTAATAATCAATAATGCAGAATAAGGCCTATTTGTTTGCACTAAATATATAAAGCAATTAAAATTACTATTTGGCCAGTGGAAAAGATTGAGAAAAAACTTTATGATTATACTAAATGATTTTTTAGCAATGGAACGTGATGGCACATCCGTATCTCACATATTCCTAATGTCTTGTACCATTAAACACTGGGCTTTATAAAGGGAGTTTTATAAGTCTAAATATTTTTTGGTATGCCATTTTTGGCTTTCAGGACCACACTTTTAGTAGGGATCCTACACACAGTTTTATAAATGACACCCCTGATCAGCTGCAACATCAGTATTTACAAATAAATGTCCCTCAGGGTACTTGTGTCGGATTCTGACATGTAACACTGGCAACGCTAACAATATTTATAATTATTATTATTGTTTATTTACAGACTTGCCATGTGTATTCAGTTCTGAACACCTGGCCATTTTTGACCCACAAAAGAAGATGTTTGGAGATGATGAAGAAGGCTATCGATGGTCTTTGGATGATGAAGAGGACAGAGAGAGCCTTTTGAACTTGAGAGATCAGTTCCAGCCCTTTCAAAATGTAGTCAGTCATGTCATCAGTTGTTCCTGGGAGAAGGTCATCAGCGAGGAGCAATACTTCAAAGGAACTCTTTTCCGCTTCCCTCTGCGTAATGAGGCTTCTGAGATCTCAGATAACTTGTATGACTCCACAAAAGTTACACAGCTTTTTGACAGCTTCATTGCTGATGCAGACATCAGTCTTCTTTTCCTGAGAAATGTGTCATCCATTACTTTGCTGCATATTGACACCAATGGTTTCTGCAACAATAGGCTAAAAGTTTCAGCGTCAAATCAGTTTTACACTGACCTTTCTCATGTTAAGCAGGAATCATTTGACAAAAAAACTTGTTTGAAAACGGTGTCACACATTTCCCATCAAATGGAAGAAACAAAGTCCCAGTGGCTTGTGACACCTTGCCTTCTGAAACACGGATATATACCAGAGATTGACTTTCTAGCCAGTAAGCTGAGCTTCTACCCTCAAGTTGATGCAGCTTTTCGAATAGATGACGACAGATCACTTTGCAATGGGCGACTAAGTTGCTTTCTGCCACTTCCAAATAATGACTCAAACAAAACTGGGCTTCCCATTCACATCAATGCTTGCTTTGGCCTGACAGATAATCGGAGGTTCATTAAGTGGCAAGAGGAGGATCTGAAGAATGAT
The DNA here is from genome assembly GCF_963993115.1 of Abramis brama. Classification (NCBI taxonomy): domain Eukaryota; kingdom Metazoa; phylum Chordata; class Actinopteri; order Cypriniformes; family Leuciscidae; genus Abramis; species Abramis brama. Next base: position 6,906,487 of record NC_139970.1, read on the forward strand.
GAGTCTGCAAAGTGGAATGAGCTACTTATAAAAGATATTCTTCCTCATGTACATCTTATGATGATCCTGGATGCCATTCAGTTATCCAGAAACTCGACCTTGCCTGCTGCCACTGTTTACAATCTTTGGCCTGACCTATCCAAGACTGTACATAAAGACAGATGGCATGAAGTTGCAACAGACACTCTGAGGGGTCTAATTGAATACAAGATCTTTCACCTTGCCAAAGATGAGAAAATCTGGGTGTCTCCATCAGATGCAGTTTTTCCAGTCAACAATATATGTAGTGACACAATGTCTGCGATATCAAGATTATTGTTTGCTGAAGGAGAGAATCTGGTCACAGTCCCAGAAAATATTTTGAATGATGTTCAAGAAATCTTCCCTGAAAGTGATACCTTGACATGGGTGACTCCATCTTATGTTAGAAATGTCCTTCACAGATGTGAGGAGGAAAACCTCAGTAAAGATGACAAATATTCTCTTCTTGAATTTGCTCTCAGTGATGAGAAGTACACAGAGCTTCAAGGTCTTAAGCTTCTGCCTCTCAATGATGGAACCTTCACTTCATTTAGCAATGAAGTGCATAACACTGTTTTGATCGACAATGGGAAGTTTTCACGGTAAAGTTGTCTCTTTCCTACTTTAATTGTTTAGTGTGTTTATATTGTGTTTTCAAAGTATTAATGATCTCTTTTTTCTTTGTTTAGAACATTGCTGCCATTTTGTAAAGAAAGATTTATACCCAACAATCTGAGCCATGTTTGTACTATGCAGCTAAGGAAACTAGCAACAATGAGTAAGAAATCTGTTTATATGCTTATGGTAATATGAAATTAACATCATAAATGTTTGTGAAACTGGTCTCACTATTTTTTCAGGCACATACAACATAATCGAATTGAATGCAAATCATGTTGTTGCACTCACCAAGAAGCACTTACCCATGGACTGGAAGGAGACCCAAGGTCATGTGACATGGAAAACAGCAGAAGATCATCATCCACCAAAGAGCTGGCTGGCTGAATTCTGGAAGTTTCTTAGCACTGAATGGAACGAGTTAAATCACTTTATTGACATGCCTTTAATACCACTGGAGCCACTACAGAGTTCAGGCAATTCTATATTGTTAGCAAGGTTGCAGAGTAACACAACTTTGATTTTTCAGAGTAGCACAGCATCTAGCTTGTCAGATCATGTTCAGAAAGTGTTAGGAATGGTGGGGTGTACAGTCATAAAAAGAGATGTGTGTCTTAGACATCATGACATAGAGAGGTATGTTCTTCCCGCTTCACCAAGAAGTGTTCTACAAGTCTTTGTGAACTTACACAGAGATCAGGTCATCAAAGGCATTGCCTCTGCTTCATCACAGGAAAAAGAGGAGTTGAAAGTGTACCTCTCTTCTTTGGATTCTCTCTCAAATGCTGAAAAGATCCTGATTTCCATGTTGCCAATCTTCAGAATGATGTCTGGGAAATATGTTGCAGTTCAATCAAAGCAAGCAGTTGTTTCAACCACCAAACCAGCCATTCCAAATGATCTGCCAATGCCTGAGACCATTATACAGTGTGCAAATGAAGCTGATCGCAGACTTTTGACTCTTCTGAATATTGAACTCTTAGATGCAGCTAAGGTGGCTGTTTGTTTGGTTGACTGCATTGAGGCAGCCTCTTTCCAAAAAGGTGAGGAACATACAGTAATGACCTGGATATTGACTAATGGTAGCCTTCTACTTTCACAAAGTGAGCAGCTGCTCATGAAAACTAAAAATCTCAAATTTATTGAGACAACTCATGGAGAACACAAACACGCCTCAGATGTTTTTGATCCAAGAAACAGGACATTTCAGGATCTTTTCGAGGCAGATTTCTTTCCCCCACCTATTTACACAAAGACAGAGGAAATGCTTCAGAGTTTGTGGCGCCTTGGTCTAAGGACAGAGCAAAAAGAATTATCTACAGAAAATATACTCCAAGTCATAAATCATATTGAAAAGCTTTGTGTCCATTCACCAGATAAGGCATATAAAAAAGCACATACTCTTGTTCGAGTCCTGAATGAGAATGATTTCCTTTCAAAATTCACCAAGGCACAGATAGAGGAGCTGAAGCAAAGGCAGTGGGTGCCCTGTGAAAATCCAAAGTTCTTGAATGGAAGCGTTTGTATAAATCTTAAGAGAGGTCTCTATACGCCAGTTGAAGTAAGGGATTCAAAGTATTCTTCAATTGTTGGATATGTAATGCCACTTGTCTTTGAGCTAACAGGACATGTCTGCAAAAATCTTGGACTTTATGAACCCCCTCCTGTTGAAAAAGTCTTGGAGAACCTCTCTGCACTGAGATCAATGGTCAACCCAAATTCAGATTTTCAGTTTAAAACTGAGCTGCACAGTATTTACAAATTCATGCAAGACAACGTGAGCAATTTCACAGATTTAATGGACACAAAAAGCATCCCCTGGATTTGGAATAAAAGTGAGTTTGTCTGTCCAGGAGATATAGTTTTAGCCTATCCACCTGAATTGGATCTAAGCCCCTACATCAAAAAAGTGCCTGAAGAGTTTTTGCAATATGAAAACCTACTAACAAAATTTGGGGTGAAGAAAACACTGTCCGATGAAGAGATTGAAGACATACTCCATGACATAAAACAAAGAATTGACTGCAGGTATCCTCCTCATGGAGACTTGACAGAACTTAAAGTGTCAATTGCCATTCTTGACTGGATGCGAAAGAATGAGAAGCTTTTAAAGGACAGTACCCCTGTGCCTGTCAATGCACAAAGTCAAAACTTTACTCTTCAGTCTTTGTCCAAAACAGTCTTCTGTGACATCAGTGCCGAAGGACTTGATGACCTGAAACAAGACAATGAGGAGTTCTATGTCATTCATGAAGAAGTTTTACCCATCACTGCAAGATGGTTGAAAGTCCCATTCTTAAGTACTCGCATCTTAAAACCACAGCTCATACAAGCAGGGCAAGAGTCATTTGGTATAGAACAATGTGGACAAACTGAACCAATTACTCAAAGAATTAAAAACATTCTGAAAGAGTATGATGAAGAAAGTGACATTTTCAAAGAACTCCTACAAAATGCTGAGGATGCTGGGGCAACCACATGTAAATTCCTCCTTGACTTCAGAAAACACAAAGACCCCCCTGAAACTCTCTTTGATCATGGAATGGCTCTCTGCAATGGACCATGCCTTTGGATTTTCAACAACAAGCTTTTTTCACAAGAAGACTGGAGAAACATTGTCAAAGTGGGATCAGCATCAAAGGAAAAAAAAGTTGAAATGATTGGAAAGTTTGGGCTTGGATTTAATACTGTTTACCATGTGAGTGATATTCCCTCGATTTTGAGTGGGAAAACCCTTCTCATTCTTGATCCAAATGTCACCCATTTGGAAAAGCACATACTCAGCAATGGAAACCCAGGAATTAAACTTGACCCATTCCAGGAACGACTGTACAAAAGGTTTCCTGGACAGTTAAAATCTTATGAAGGAATTTTTGATTGTGATTTGTCAGTGCAAAACAGCAAGAAAGCTTACAATGGCACCTTGATTAAATTACCATTTCGCACACAGGAGGAGGCCAACAAGTCAGAGATCAGTTCAAAGGTATATGATGAAGAGCGAATTAGGAGTTTTAAAAATCATTTGACTGACAATTCACAAACACACCTACTATTTCTGAAAAGCATTACATCTATGTCCCTTCAAATTGTCCCTGAAAACGCATCTACTCCTCCATTGAATGATCAGATCCAGACTCCTCTCAAAATATCCAGAGAAGTCATGAATTCATTTCCTGTCTCGAATGACACACGTCTCCAAGAGATCGAGAACACCTTCAGATGCCACAACATTATTGATGTCAACAAAGCACACATTGTTAAAATAGTTCAGGAGAACTCAGATAAATCCCTCGCCCAATACTGGCTTTTGTACTCATGTTTTGGGACGCATGATTCTTTGCAAATGTTCCAGAGAAGAAATGAACAAGAACATGTTTTTTCACTTCCAATTGGAGGTATAGCTGTACCTTTGCATAGAGAGGCAAACACTAATGCATGGTCCCCCGATGAAAGCCTCTTTGGCCAGGCTTTTTGCTTTCTTCCTCTCTCAATTGAGACGGGTCTTCCAGTCCATGTCAATGGAACTTTTGCAGTCACATCTAATAGGAAAAGTCTGTGGGAAAAAGGAGTGAAGTCTGAGTGGAACAAAGCTTTACTGAAAGATGCTGTAACCTCTGCTTACATCACTACACTGCTTGAGCTGAAAAAAATGGCCCAAATTGGACATATCCAGAACTATTCCTTCCATACATTCTGGCCTAACATAGAGACAGTAAGCAAAGCATTTTTACCCATGGTTGAGTCTTTCTACTCAGCAGTTGTACAGAATGCCAATGGCAAATCTCTGGAGTTTTTCAGCAATGGACATGATTGGTATTCTATGGACAGTGTGAGATTTCTGAATCCAAAAATTGAGGAGAACCAAGTAATTGGAGGCATTGCCATGAAAGTGTTCTTGAGCTTGGGAGCTTCTTATTCCAGTGTTGTTTCTCTCCCATCATGGGTAAGACAGAGTTTCATCGATTGTGGCTTCGAGCCAGAGATCAAACAGAGAACAATCAACTGGCCTGAGTTTTACAACATTGTTTTTGAGAACTTGAGTTCTGTGGATACACACAGCAGAAATATTCTTGTGCTAAATGCCATTGACTTGAATGATCCTGCTGTTGATGACCTACTGAAAAGCTACCCTTGTATTCCAACACAGAGTTGTAAGAAGCTTCAATTAATCAACCGACTTGTCAATCCTTCTGGCAAAATGGCTTATTTGTATGAACTTAAGGAAGGACACTTTCTTGAAGGGACAGAAAAGGACTTTCTCTTTCCAAAAAGGTTTCAACGACTTTCAGATCTGGGAATGCTGAGTGACCGCCTCCCTTTAGAGGACATCATAGAAAGAGCAGGGAAGATATCCAGTGTTTGGCAACAGGATAAATCAGAATATTGTAAACGTCTTCAGTGCCTTGTGGAGTCAATGAAAGACTCCTCAGAAGATGTGAATTCTCTGCACTGGCACACACTGTCTCAAATACCATTCCTTCCTGCCTTAGTTCCTTTAGTTCAGCAAAACAAGAAGGCCACCATTCTTAAAAAACCCTGTGAAGTTTACAGTGACAGTTGTCTCAATTTAGTAAGCATGACTGGATTTGCAGTTGATCATTCAAACCTTCAAGTACACAATAATGATCCAGTTCTCCAAAAATTGAGAGTACTGACAAATCCACCAGTTGAGACGGTGCTTCAGCAGCTGTTAAAAGCACACCAACACTGTGATACATTTGAAAAGACGGCTCTCTTCAACATTGCCCAGTCTTGCTATGAATATCTCAATAATTACTTGTTTGAACAGAAAGATCCCAATCCCATTATTGAGCATGCAAAATCATTTCCATTCATTTTCATTGAGGATCAATTTGTAAATGTGAGGTCAGTGGCCAGAAGTACAGAATTTGAGGAGAAACCATATCTCTATGTACTTCCAGTCATCTTCTCCAAATTTGAGAGGCTCTGGGAATGCCTTGGTGTCAACAAACAATTCACAAAAGAGCAATTTGTTGCTGCACTTCATAAAATGAAGGCTTTAAATGGATCTCACCCTCTTTCCATGTCAGACCTCAATAAGTGTGTTGCAATACTCATGAAAGGGCTATACAAATTCAAAGACGAAAACCCTACAAACTGTCTCATGCCTGATGAGAGAGGAGTGTTGACATTTTCAAAAGAGCTGAGATTTAATGACAGCCCATGGATGCCTGTCTCAGCTGGTGTCAAGCTCACCCATGATCTGATACCTCGGCCTGTGGCCTGCCATTTTGGTGTAATGACAACAAGACACCATACTCTGAAGAATCGTTTAGTCAGTGAGTTTTCCCTTCATGCCAAAGAGTTTGGACAAACTGAGAAACTTCCTATCCGAATAAAAAATATAATTGATGCATATCCATCTAAAAAGGATATTCTAAAAGAGCTCATTCAAAATGCTGATGATGCAGAGGCAACAGAAATACATTTTGTGTGGGACAAAAGAAAACATAAGACAGAAAAGATATTTGGAAAGGAATGGGAACTGGTTCAAGGCCCGGCTCTTTGTGTTTACAACAACAGAACATTTTCTGATGATGATCTGCAGGGTATTCAGCAGCTGGGGGAAGGAGGAAAACGTGGTACTTTAGGCAGAACTGGAAAATATGGACTTGGCTTCAATTCTGTATATCATCTGACAGACTGTCCATCTATCCTGACCGGTGACAAATGGCTCTGCATTTCTGATCCAAATCTAAAATATGTGGAAGGCATAACAAAACAGTCCCCAGGCTGCATGTTTTCAGTTGATGATGAATTAAAAAAATCTTTTAAGGATGTTTATCATACCTTTCTTCCAGAAATGTTTGCACTCAGTTCTGGAACCATGTTCAGGCTCCCTCTCAGGACAGAGGAAATGGCAGAACAATCTGAAATATCTAAACATACCGTCACAGATCGTGACATGAACGAACTTTACTCTGCCTTGACTGAAGATCCTGAAGGACTAATACTCTTCTTGAAACACATCACAAAAATACAGTTCATGGAGATCAGTGAAGATGGAACACAAACTAAATGTCTTTTTGGTGTTGAAAAGACATACACAGAGAAGAACATGGTAAGCAAGGAAGACTTTCACAGCCATGTTCGAGAATCCCTGATGTCAGGAACAGCAGAACCCTGCAAAACCATCTATGACATGCAAATCTCATCTGGAATTAAACAAAGTCAGTGGATCATTGCAGAGTGCTTTAGCTTTTCACAACAAATCCATGAGAGGATAAACAAGCAAGATAATTTTAAAGTTCCTCAAGCTGCTCTGGCTGCATGTTGGAAAAGCTCATTTGACCACACATTTACTGGCAAGGCATTTTGCTCTTTGCCTTTACCTGGACAAACTGGTTTACCAGTCCATGTGAATGCACATTTTGAAGTAGATTCTTCTAGAAGGGACTTGTATAAAGAAGATGGCGATAGTCTGAAGACAGAGTGGAACCAGTCACTGAAAGTAAACATAATTTCACCACTCTATGCTGACCTCCTGTTACATCTTTGTTCAATCATGAAGGAGGATACACCTACAGCTCTTAAAGGCCTTAAGTCACAGTTAGAGACTTCTTGCCTTAATTTCTTTCCCAGCACCATGCCTTTTCGATGCATTTCTCCGGGAGTAGACAAAGTCTGGCATGAGATGATCCATGAGGTCTATAGATCAATCAGCCAACGTGAACTTCCTGTCATACCTACTGTACATGCTGTTTCTGTTGAGTCATCACACCTTACACAACAAAAATACACAGTTACCTGGTGCAGTCCATCTAAACCACATTCAGCAGATTGTCCATATTTTTCAAATGACAATGATGAAATATTTGAAATTTTAGATGACATCGGGATGAAATTAGTGCCAGACACTTTAAAAATGCATGAAATAAAAGCAAACTTCAAATCAGCTGGTGTGAATGTGACAGAAGTCAGCGCTTCAACAGTGATGAATTTCTTGAAGCAAAGATCGTTGAATGATCCTTCCCAGACAACTGGTGGTTTGCCTTTGCCCATCAACCAGACATGGGTCAAAGACAAAACAAGATGTTCAAAACTTCTGAGCTTCTGCTTGGAAAATGCTGATGAGAAAAATGTCCATGACCTCAATGGGCTGCCTCTTCTCCTCACAGGAGATCAGATGTTAAGAGTCTTTGACTCTAAATCCCCAAAGCTGATATCAAGATTTAGCAGTCTTTTCCAAGGGCATCAGGAAATGTTTGCAGACAGTGATGTCAATATATACCATCTCCAAATTCTGGATGAAGGAAAGTTTATTAAGGACTTAACAATTGACATAGCAGCAAAGTATTTGAAACCAGAACTTGATCAACTGCTCAGTCAGTCATTACCTGATCAATGGTGCCAGCTGTACAAAGCGGAGACAGAGATGATCAAATTGCTGAAAGCGTTATGGAGCTTCTTTGATGATCAAGGTAAACGCAACCAATATGAAAATCTGAAAGTCTTCAGTGACATAAAGAAGGACTTTGAAAACAGCCCTATCTTACCAGTAATCTGCCCTAGTCAAAATAATGCACATTTCTTACAAACAATGGGGAATATATCAAAAGTGATTCAGTCTCCAAATGAAAAAATAGCGTCCATTCTCATAAAACTGGGGTTCATGATATTAGACTCCAGCTTTTTCAGTGACCTCAGACAGTTCTGTCACATGTATATGAATCCAGAACTCCTGCAAACAGGAGACAGCAGTGCTGTTTTGGGGCAGGTTTGTGATGTACCTCCTTCACAGTTTGAGGCGCTGTCTAAAGAGGAATGTGTAGATCTTCAACGCTTCTTACAGAATGGGATCAGAGATTCCAAAAAGAAGAGTCAACATGTCAAGATGCTGAAGTCCTTGCCCCTGTTTGAGTCAATAACCGGAAAACGAGAAAGGATTGATTTACACAGAATGATTTTCATTCTAAATTCTGAGCATCAGATTGACTTTCCAAACTTGTACCATGTCGATGGATGTGACTGTATTTTCCTTAAGCACATCTGGGTGAACCAAGAATTGGCAGAACATCTAAACATTAAGATTCTAAATGACTTGGAGTTCTGTGTACAGTTTATTCTTCCTTCTGTGCACATGATGACAGAGGCCCAGCTTCTTGATTTAATGATTTTTTTAATGAAATTTAGACCAGTGGACCCCAGGATTGTCTCTGCATTGAGAGACGTCAGATTTATTCGAGACATCCATGGCTCTCTTCAGGTGGCTTCATACTTCTATGATGACAATGTACACCTTTACAGGGTAATGCTTCCAAAAAAGAGATTTGTGCCTAAGATATTTTGGGAGATTTTCAGAGATGAATGTACTGATTCAAAGGTTTGGGACAATGTCCAAGGTAAACAAACTAAAGCACATGAAGGACCTCTTGATCTCTTGAAGGATCTTGGATTGAAACATGAAGTGTCTGATGAGGAAATAATTCAGTTTGCAAAACAAATTGAATCTGAAACTAGAGGCAACACTCCTCTAGATGTTCTTAAGAAAAGATCAAAACATTTGCTCAAGACTGTTTTGTTCATGGGTAATGACAAAAACTCAAATTTACTAAAAAGAGTTGCTAACATTAAATTCATCTTCCCAGTGCAAATTCAGCACACACTTTGTGATTATCACAAGGCCTTTGCTCAAGAGAGGGAAGTTGTTGCAATCAGTGGATCACTTATTGGCAAAGACAGTGATCACCATTATCTGATATGGACATCTATGCCAATCCTACCTTCAGAACTCTGCTCTTCACATCTCATAAAGAAAATGAAGGATGTCGGAGCCTTGGAGACTCCAACCCTTGGACAAATAGTTGCTAATCTGAAAAACATCTGCACATCTCAGTGCCACAGTGACAGATTGCTGGAAACAAGAGAAACAGTATTTAGCAAATTGTACGCATACCTGCAGTCAATAAATTTTAATGCCTCTCTGTTCTCAGACCTCCCCATTATCTTGGTGGAAAACGGGAAAAAACTTGTGAAGGCAAAGCAGACAGCACTTGTGCTACATGATGATCTTGAGTTTAGGCCTTATTTGTACTGCATTCCCTCAAATTATATGAAATTTGAAGATTTCTTTAAGAAGATTGGTGTAAAGGAGAGGCCCACCATCAATCAATTTATCACTGTTCTTCAAGAAATCTATTCTGATAGTTCTGACAAAGACAGCCTTCAGGCAAACCAGCAGAAAACTGTGAAGCGTGTTGTACAACATCTGTTTTGCCTGCTGAAAAAGGAACAGAACAAAACTTGTTTCCGAAACTACCCACTTTATCTTCCATCAACAGATGGAAGACTCTATGAATCCATCACTTTGTTTTTCAACGACACAGTCTTTCAGCCTGAAAGACTCGAGGGTCCTTTGGAAACCAAGTTGAAATTGCTGGAAAAATTAAACTGCTGTCATCTTGGAAATGATCACTATCAACATCAAACATTGTTGCAGTTCCTTCCTCAGCAAGTTCGCCCCAAATTTCTCTCGGATGTAATTTCTGAAAACCTAAAGGGAGAAAATGTCCAATATTGTGATGAAGGGGGATGTGAATTTAGTGGCTGGTTTGACAAACACTTGTCTTCTGCTGCATTTCTTCATGGTCTAGTCTGTCTCATCAGAGAAGACAGCAAAGGTGGGGTTTCACAGTCTGAAGCTGCAAGAAAGTGTGAAGAAATATTTTCTAAGATTCAGATTATCTGTTGCAAAACTCTTCAAACTGAACTTCTGTTAAACCATGAGCCACTTGAAGGTAGTAAGGCTGAGACAGATGTTTATGTGAAAAAACAGCAAGATGGGTGCAGATTCTACTTGAAACACAATGATGACATGACCCACAAAGTAGTAAATGAAGTTAATATGTGTCTTACTAAAGAAATCAATGTTCTTCTAAAGAACTGTCTGACCGCCTCAAGCCTTCCAGTCCTTGGGCATCTTCTGCTGTGTGATAACATGGAGGATGTTGAGAAAACCTTGGCAAAAAATGGCATTCATAACAGTGGCCACGAGGAAGGTTACAAATCCTTACCGAAACCTGGATGTCTCATACCTGAAGAATGGCATGACTGCCTTGATATGAACTTCCTCAACAACTTTGAAAGTGGAGAGTATGTTGGCTTCAGCAAGGACGAATCCAGTGAATATTTCTATGCCATTGTTATCAACCGACTAGATGATTCAATGGGACAAATGAGACATTTTCCTGCCAGATATATAATACAAGTTGGCAGTGATGACTTCATTGAAGTAAGCTCTCTTGACCTTTACCAATTTAAACGAGAAAAGAAGGCAACTGTGTCAACAGGGTCCACTTGCACAGATATAGAGCGTCTTTTAACATCCAGGCCTCCACCCAACACAGAGTCTACTTGCACAGATATAGAAAGTCTTTTGACGTCCAGGCCTCCATCCAACACAGGGTCTACTTGCACAGATATAGAACGTCTTTTGATATCCAGGCCTCCACCCAACACAGGGTCTACTTGTACAGATATAGAACGTCTTTTGACGTCCAGGCCTCCACCCAACACAGACTTTCCAGGGACATTTGAAGAAATCAAAAGAGAAATTGACCAAAGTTTAAAAGAAATCTGGAATATGTCAAGTGAGGACAGACAAAAAGCCCTTAAACGTCTCTACCTCCAGTGGCATCCAGACAAAAACCCAGGCAATGAAAAACTTGCCAGTGAGGCTTTGAAATACCTGCAAAACAGAATTGAGGAACTACAACAAGGGAAAACTGTACATAGCACATCCTCAACCTGTAGAGACTTTCGAGATTTCTATGACACGTGGAACACAGAGGCACGAAGACACAGGAGGGGGCGCGAGAGGTTCTATCAGAACTACTCTAGAAGACACTATAACTTTTGGTCATACCACAGAGAAACACCAAGGCCAAACAGAGGAGAGGCAAAGCGCTGGTATGAACAGGCTCAATGTGACATCAGAGCAGCTCACAATGACACTGGAGGAGATTGCTCAGAGTGGTGTCTGTTTAAGGTGCATCAGGCTGTGGAAAAAGCCCTGAAAGCAGCAATGTACAGGAGAAGTGGAGAGCATCCCAACAACTGCTCAATAACTAGCCTTGCTCAGCAGGTGTCCCATTACAGCTCACAGTTGACTTCTTTACCAAACACTGTGAGGCAACTGACTGAACTTGGTGTTGATGGCAAAAAAACTCAGTATCCAAACTATCACCAATTTCCTCACATTCCAAACAAGCAGTTCAGCTTCGATAATGCTAGAAGTGCACTGGATATTGCAACAAAGCTTTTAGTAAAAATAGAAGAAAACATTTCTTGAAGTAGCTTGAAACTATCGACTATGTTCCACTGAGATAATCATGAGGATCTATTAATGTAACAATGCTTGATCTGTTTAGTACTGCTACCATGCATTCTTGAATTTCTTAACTCTATGTAAGCATGTTTTGATAATTATAAGTCTGCTTCTCTTCTTGCTTACTGTTATAGCCTATTTAGCATATTTTTGTATACTGGGCATACTTGTATAGCAAACAGTAGAGCAATGCCAAGGTCATGAGTTTGATTCCCAGGGAAAGCATGAAATAAATGTATATCTTGGATGCAATGTAAGTTATTTTGGATAAACATTTTTTGCAAAATGTGCATTCAAAATTACATTAGAATTAAAATGTCAAAGTGTCAATCATTTAAAAGCATGGTTTTATTAAGAAATATTAACAGAAGTCAAAAGCTGTGTCAACCAAATATTCACTAAATGACAGAACTGCAAATAAAATGAATATTAAGTCACACAATCATCCTGCGATACAGGTGCTTTATGTGCTTTACAATATTTGCAGCAAAACCATTTCTTGAGTTATTGCAATATAAAATATGGATGAATGCTGTGTGATGAAAATACAAATTACAAACAATCCACAGGCATATGAAAATATTTAAGGTCATGCTGTAATTCTGTAAAAGGAAGTGCATTACACATTTTCACATGCCCTTGAAAATCCAATGGTCCTAGAATCTGGATCCTGCTTTTGACATCAGGCACTCCAATGCCCATTTGGGCCGGTCCTCCTCACACAGGGAACATTCAACACGCATGTGCCGTATGTGCCGTATGTGCAGAACGAGTGTGAATGAATAAAACCACTGGTCAGCTAGGAAGCCGTCCCGCAAGAGCATTTGCTGCTTCTCCCCTCTGGAGTTGATAGGAATGACTCCAGGGTCGACTACCACAACAACCCCGATTATGATATAGTGCTCTTCCAGAACCACATTGGTCACCAGCGCAACAAGGTCCATGACAATCACAACACCCGACAGCGATATTATCACTGGTACATGTCATATGCAGTGGCTCAGTGGTTCATGTAGGTTGTCTACAAACCGGAAGGTTGGTGGTTCAATCCCCGGTTCCACCTGACCAAGTGTCGAGGTGTCCATGAGCAAGACACCTAACCCCAGCTGCTCCTGACGAGCTGGATGGTGCCTTGCATGGCTGACACCGCCGTCGGTGTATGAATGAGTGTGTGAATAGGTGAATGTGAGGCTATGTAAAGCGCTTTGGTGGCCATAGGTCTATGAAAGCGCTATATAAATGCAGTCCATTTACCATATACGGTAAACAAAGGGAAATCAGTTTCTCTCTTTTGTGGAAGCCATTCAGTTAACAGCCTGGTCACTGCCATGTATCAAAATAAAAGTAACCTAATGGCAAGAACACTCTTAATAATAATATGTACTTAATTAATTATGAATCCCCTAATAAGTAGGGTATGTAATGTTCCTCATATCAATAAACAAATATACCTTTTTATTACATCTTAGGTCTGCACATGCAACAATTGACAACAACACTTCACACTTCTACACAGCTTGCCGGTAATTGTGCCACTACTGACACCTGGTGGTTAGTCTAGAAATACACCATCAAATACACTTTATCATGACAGGGTAAATCAAAATGACACTGATTAAAATAAAAACGAAAGGATATTTAGGCCTTAGCCAGCTTCTCTATAGCTAAGCAAGAATGTTCTTGTGTACTTCAAAAGATTCAACACCTTCTGCCACTATAACCCATGGGTTAAAATAAGCCATAAAAAATATAGAAAGGCCTAGTTTTTACAGACAGGGCTTAGATTAAGCCATGATTAGGCCTTAGTTTAATTAGAACATTTAAGTAACTTTTATAAACGTGCCGTAGAAAAAAAAACATTACTGATGTGTCTTTAGACTAAACACTGACATATTTTAAGAAATGCTCTGTTAAAACAGCTGAAACATGCATTTTAGTCTAGGACTAGCTTAAGCTCTGTCTGTGAAACCAGGGGCAAATATACGAAGACTGCATAATCACTTTACTTATTAATGAAAGTGCGACACACAATATGACAGGATAGTCCCGCCCTTTAAATAAGAGTCAATCAGCGATCCGTTATGTCATTGTGTCGCTGCAGTTAGAAGCTGGTTGCTATAGACCCATATGGAAAAGGTTTGCTAAAAACTCCTGTGATTCTTATATGTTCCAACAGAATTTTGTAAGGGACATATATGCTGCAAAAACCACATATATAAATTGCATAATATTAATGTATTTTTAATCATATTATGTCATATATGTCCTACATACAACTGAAGCCATATAGATTTTCATGATATAAAGACATAGGAAAATAATGCTAATTTAATATGAATGTCCAGCATGGATGTGTATAAAACACAGTGCAGTTTACCAATCAGTATAAGGCTGTACTTCACTCATGCTTGTTCTTATCTTGTCCTAAGTTGAGCTCTACGCCTGTAGTCAATCATGGTTATAATCAGCCTTAGTAGATGAAACAACATTTAAACTACACCCACAAGCACACATTTTAATTACAAAATTATTTATTAGAGTGTGTTCTACAAGATACAGTTGCATATTTCACATCAATAGTTTTCATTTTAAATCCTGCATCACCAGATTTCATTTTCATTTGTGACAATTTCTCAAACTTTATCACAGTACCACTATGGTATACAACAGTTCTATTCTTAACCTACAAACATAAAACTTTCCTAAATGTCGAAGTGATTCTTATGGGTAAAATAAAAAATAAATTCTAAAAAATCAACAACAAAAAATAATTCAGTGGCTTAGTAAATATCACAGCAATAATTAACTTTATTCACTTAATAAAATCTCTGAATATCATTTACTTGATAAGTTTGAGTTGAACATACAGAAACAATTAATTTTGTCTGAAATTTACAGTTATATTTAAGTTTGAAGTTTTTCACTAAAATAATTAAGTATTTGGCTAACCAATTATTTATTTAAAATACACTGAGCTACACTGAGAACTGTGCACAGAACTGTGCACTGTTTGTTTATTGGCAGGTTATGGAGTCAGTCATGTCGCAGCATCTTTCGGCTGTGAGTGACGCAGGACGGCGGTCTAAAGTTAGAAGTTCCCCCGCAGAGGCGAGTCTATCTATGTTATCCGGTGGATAACAGACCGGTTGATTACACTTGAATTACTTGAATGTTTAGGCCTAAATGTTTCTTACATGAGTTTAAATGTAGGCAATATTGTATACGTGTTAAAAATATTAGAAAATATGCTGTATTGCTGTAGGCTACTCATCGACAATAAAGGCCAATGTCATGTAGTTATACCGGTGGTTGTATGGAATATTTTTACAAAGGTTTAGAGGAAATAAAAAAGTTAATATTACTGGCATATAAACACATTTAATATTACTCAAAAATATTTGTTTTTAAATGCCCCCCCCCCCCTCCATTATTTCTACTCAATTTTATTTGTTAATGTACCAAATGTTTGTTTTTTATTTGTTAATGTTACTCAGATCTATTTAATTAGTTTTACTTACATTTACTCAGTTAATACAGTGTATGTAATTGATTTCAATGCTTTCACTGATCAATATTCTAAGTGTAAAAATGTTTCACCAAAAAAAATTAGTAAATCATATTAAAAGTTTGTTTGGAGTGCATCACCACCAGAGTTCATGTCACATATACAAAAACATATTCCAGCCAATTTTCAACATTTTAATCACTGTTCTAGAAACATATTTGACTCAACTTTGTTCATTTGCAATAATATGTGGCCCAGATAGTTCACAATCTATCTATAAATTACAGAAACGTCTGTCTGTCTGTGTGTCTGTGTGTCTGTCTGTCTGTGTGTCTGTCTGTCTGTCTGTCTGTGTGTCTGTCTGTCTGTCTGTCTGTGTGTCTGTCTGTCTGTCTGTCTGTCTGTCTGTGTGTGTGTGTGTGTGTGTGTGTGTGTGTGTGTGTGTGTGTGTGTGTGTGTGTGTGTGTGTGTGTGTGTGTGTGTGTGTGTGTGTCTGTGTGTCTGTTAACCGCATATCTCTCGAACCGTTAGTCCGATGGATTTCAAACTCGTCAGGTGTCTCACTATGGGCACGAGTAAGTGCAGCGCCAAGTTTGATGTTGTTTGGATGAGAAATGCAAAATATATGGTTAAATATATCATTTTTAGAAGGTTGTGGTTTAAAAATAAACATTCTGACATTAGAGGGTTGCATCGGTCAAAGAATCCCCAAGAAGGTTATGGTTTAAAAATAAACATTCTGACATAAACACTCTATCTACACTCTACGTTCCCTATCCGATATTTTTTTTTCCTCGTTCTAAAAATAAATTCCGTAAACACTGCGTCGTCTCCAGAAATATCTGCGTACACACGAAACCACTGAAACCGACTGAAAACGGTGTAGTATATATACCAGATCAGTACGGGGCGCTGTAATTCTGCCACAGAGATACACTATACATGGAGAAGAAGACTTTAGTGGAGTCTTTCGTATGGACTGACGATGAAGTCAGTCCATAGCTTAGTGGACTACAAGTCCACTAAGCTCCGAGAAAACGTTGACTGGGAGTCATGTCACTCCAAATATTGTGATATAACGGACGCGTTTCAGGCACAGTATCCGAGGGAGCTAACCGAGAAGGAT
Source organism: Abramis brama (assembly GCF_963993115.1). Classification (NCBI taxonomy): domain Eukaryota; kingdom Metazoa; phylum Chordata; class Actinopteri; order Cypriniformes; family Leuciscidae; genus Abramis; species Abramis brama. Next base: position 6,923,104 of record NC_139970.1, read on the forward strand.
TTCCGTCACGATGCTAGCATGGTCTCAAAAGCCCAAGTCACCGCAAAGTTGAAAAATATACGCAGCAAATACAGGCATGCGGTGGACACAGGGGGTCGAAGTGGTCAAGGACGGGTAGTACTCATATTTTATGAGCTTTGCGAGGAGATCTGGGGTGGTTCGCCTGCTACACGCTCCATCGACGCCGGCATCGAGACAGGTGACCTGGAAGAGTCGTCTACATCGACAGTGGAGCTGCCTTCCGATTCTCCAAACTCCACTGAATCCCTCGACTGTCTTCCATCTGCGGTTGTAAAGCAGCGCCGGGATTTGCTCCAGGTAAAATTTGCTCCAGGTTTATGATTCAAGCTTAGCGAGTATGAATGTGTGAGACATATGAATGTGTGAGGCAATATGTAAAGCGCTTTGGTGGCCATGGGTCTGTTGAAAGCGCTGTATAAATGCAGTCCATTTACATATGATACAGTATTGTTTTATGTGGGCATACACTGAAAAAAAAATATTAATTTAATTTACTAAAAAATTTTATGGTAAGTGGTTGCAAACAATTAATTTTAGCTACATTTAAACAAATGCATTAAAGGAGCATTGCGTTGGTTCTGAAATTTCTAACAGTTACTGACACCAGTGGCCGTTATAGGAACTGCAGCCAGTCTCATGCTCGTTCTCGGTGCACACACGCTTGTACGACCACATCAACCAGGGTTGCCGCAGCAACCACTGACTCATCGAGATTCATCAGCATAATGTTTGAGGTAAGAAAACACCATTTGAAAACACTACCGATTGCCGCTGCTTACTAATAATGGCTGCCGTGCCGTATGGATGTAAGCCCAAGTAGACGAGAACGCGCATGACGTCACATTTTGTGAATTTTCACGCTGATTCGGGCCCGACTCCTCCACACACAATTGAGCCTACAGGCTGATAGAGGCAACCGTGGTGGACAGTCAAGATGTCATTCTTTCTATTACATCATGGTTGGCTCATACATGTACAAATGAAAACTATCTTAAAGATTTTTTTAAGTAAAAACCTACACAGAGCCCCTTTAAGTTGAACTTAAAGGAATAGTTCACCTCAAAGTTGAAAATTGTGTCATCAGTTACTCACCCTCAAGTTGTTTCAAACCTATATGAATTTCTTTCTTCTGCTGAACACAAAGAAAGTTATTTTGAAGAATGTCAGTAACCAGACAGTTATGGAAGTCATTGGGTACCGTACCAACAACTGTCTGGTTACCGACATTCTTCAAAATATCTTTCTTTGTGTTCCGCAGAAGAAAGAAATTCATACAGGTGTGAAACAACTTGAGGGTGAGTGAATGACACAATTTTCAACTTTGAGGTGAACTATTCCTTTAATAGTTAAATTTAATGCATTTGTTTAAATGTAGCTAAAATCAATTGTGTGGAACCACTTACCATAACATTTAGTAAATTCAATGAATTATTTTTTTTTCAGTGTAGTTAGGATGGATGCATGTTCTTTGTGTAGGTGTGTTGGTTTAGTGCATTATTCACATAGCTTTCTGATCTTATTTTGCGTAGTAATAATGCAAATTTTCTCTGCTATTTAAGGCAAAGTTGAACAGCCATAGAGGAGACAGGCTGAAGAGGAAGGTTCCCACCGATCCGACAGAGGAGGACCTTAAAATAAAGAGGAGGATGTTGGAGTTGATGGAGGACTCTTCTAGACGCAACTCCGACAACATGCTGCAGATAAATACAAACATTGCTAACATTACCAGCACCATTCAGGAGGGTTTTTCCTTCATGAGGGAATTGTTATTCCAACGGCAATTTACACCCCCATTCCTTCATCAAGTTAGGCAGCAGAGGGTAGGCTGGGTCACCAAGAAGATAAATTGGTATGCCCTCCTCGTTGTCCACAATCTGTTTTTTCAGAGGAGGGATCTGGCCAGTCTTAAAGTACAGGTTGAGCTTTTAATTAGCAAAAACCTGTGCATCGTGTACACTCCCGGGCCACTTTATCACAACATCCATAAATCTGTACTTATAATCACAGACCGCCTGTACATTGAGAGAATGTTTGCCTTTCCTGTTGATGTAGTCCATCGAGTTGGTAGACGGCTGCTTGATTTCTATGTGTGTGCCGTCGACCGCTCCCAAACACTGTGGCATGCCATGAGCACGATGGAAACGCAAAACCAGATCCTCGGCCTCAGACTCCGTAAAAGGCAACTTGATGTACTTTGGACCCAGGTGGACAGCGATCGCTTTGCAGGTTTGCCTGACAACAACAGACACAGCCTGTCGCGACACGCCGAAGGCGTTAGCAGTCTTCCTTAGCCGTCCCTCGTCGCTCAAATAATACAGAGTTAACGCAACCCTTTTGAGTGTAGTAATTGGTGCCCTCATGTTTGTTGTTTGCCCTTCAATATACGGACTGAGTTCCTCGCTCAGGGCGACGAGAGATGCTTTAGACATGCGGAAATTCTCCCTCCATTCATCTTCCACAACAACGCCATTGACAAAGTTGTCCCACCAACTGCTAGTTCTACCTGGTCTTATCCAAAATTTTCTCCTGGTTGTCTTCCGCGGTGGATCTAAGAGCATGTGGCGTATGGTGTTGTCCATTATCGCTTGTTGCTCACCACAGTTGCATAGAAGCAATAGATTTTGCTGTAATAAAGCTAGTAGGCTTAGTAGCTTCTGCAGCACGAACACAATCATGTAGTCCGCCATTATTGTTGTAGCTGTTACGTGTGACGCAGCTGACACGTGATGTGATGACATCATCATTTCACAAAATATACGGATTGGCTGTACACACGAAACCACAAGGGTGTCGTTTTCAGATTTATCCACTTTGGGACCCGGTTTAAAAAAATAGCGGTTTCAGTCTCCCAAAACGCCGGATCCGTGTGGACGAAACACCAATACGATAAAAAATGTATACGTATACAGCGAAACGCGTCTCCGTGTGGACGGGCCCTCAGTCAGCTACACTGTTTACTTCTGAATATTATAGTTTGGTTCCAGAACGTGATAAAACCATTTTGATTAATTTGAGTAAAAATGTGTTTTCTTTACCAAGAAAGTGGCAAGATGAAAACCACTATTTTCTGTTTCAAACTTTCACATAGCATCTTTAGGTTATAATAACATAAAAAATTCAAATCCAGATTTTGATTTTCAAAGATTTATTATAAAAACGGATTATTTTTTTCCAAAAATGCAATAAATTCATGACACTTTTTTTTCCAAAATGCAATTAATCCATTGAATCAATATAAAAGTTATTTTTTATCATATTGAAACTGTTGAAATCAGCCATCGCTAAGAAATATCTCCTGAACTTTTTTGTTCAGCGATCAGCTCACAAAAACTGATTTTGCACGGGCACTTTGCACTGCTCCCTGAATCAACGCACTTATTCATTTGTGGATGTAAACTGAATCTATAAGTCAGCTATGCTGTTTACTTCTGAATATTATATTTCATTCTGGTGCGCTTAACGTTATGCTACTACTGTGTAAATCCTATTGTCACGGGGACACACAGGAAAATAGGTAGATCCAAATGCAGTATGGCAGTAGGTGTTTATTAAAGTGTAATCCATCTCGTAGTCATCCAGGCAAGGTTCAAAGTCCATGTTAGCAATCCAAAATACAAATACAAATACAAATACAAATACAAATACAAATACAAATACAAATACACAAAACAAGAAACAGGCAAGAACGCAGACCAGAAGTGTAGTGACGATTAACAATGACTCCGTGACAAGGACTAAAACAGACAGGGTATTTATACACAGAAACTAAACAATGTAATGGGAAACAGCTGCGTGCAATGATGAGTGATGAGAACAGACAAAGGATTGTGGGAAATGCAGTTCCAGAATGAATGTGACAGTAAGGGAGAGAGACCTCTAGTGGACACCCGGGGAAACACAAACCAGACACTGTGACACCTATTCACCAACTAAACATCCTATTCAATGCGTTCACATTGTCTTTCACGGGCATCATTTGTAGTAGCCTATTCACAAACTGTTTGCTCAAGCATAGCGTTTTCTTAGCGTTCACGTTGTGCTTTCTACCATGCACAAATAAAAATGTCACTGAACTTTTGCTGTGTAATTGTAACAATGTGCACTCAAACACACCAAACCAACAATTACTAAAAACACACTTAAAAACTGATTTTGCACGGGCATTTTGCACTAGTTGCTCCAATGGCACATTCATATCAGTAATGCCATAAAAAATCAGCAGAATGGAGTGTTTATAGCGTTAAAGTGAATGGAACGGTATAAACAATTTTAAAACTAAGCTTCATGTTTTACAGTCTTGCATTCAATGTAGATTACAAGATGTAGTAAATTACAAGCATACACGCAGCAACGATTACATATTGTGTTTATACAGCAGCAGCAAGCCATTTATGTGAGAACACTGTGACTAAGCATTGCGGACCTGGGAAAATGTTTAGTGAAATGCATGTATACACATTTAAAGGTGAACTAAGTAACTTTTTTACCTTAACTGAACAGCTTCGGAGTCACTGGAATGGTTATATTACTTATTTCGGGTTGAATGGTGGTCGTTTCGCACCCCCCTGGTGCCCGTGAGCGGAAAATCCGCACTTGCAACTTTGAGCCGGCGGGCCGCCGGCCGCCGCGTCAGGAAGTGTCGCGTGATATCAGGTCTCGCGATGTAACGAATTGCTTTACGGCCAAAAGAAATCTGCTAAAATGCTGTCATTATTGCGCTCCCTCACGCTGTTCGAACCCGAATGAAGATGACGTTTTAAAGAATGTCCCATCTGCTTTGATGTCGTTGATCTACTAGCCTCTGGTGTCTGAGAATCGCCAACGAGTTTTTACAACAGTGTTGTCAAATATCTATTCCGAAGCTGTAGGGGGAGCTCTAGAAAGAAACCTGCGAGCAAAAAGCGAGAATACAGCGAAGAAATCCCGAAATTACCAGGGGGGCAGCGTTTCATATTATGTTGAAGGTACCCCCGGGAGCCGCCATTGGCTAACAAGCCTTCACCTGCTGTTAGCATCCCATTGACTCCCATTCATTTTGGCGTCACTTTGACAGCGAATAACTTTACATCTGAGGCGTTAAAAGACTCCATTTGTCTATGGTTTATTTCTAAAGAAACACGACAATGTATAAAAGGCTCCATTACCTTGTATCTTACGTTATGGCCCCGTAGAAGCAGTTTTTGTAAAAGTAGGCTAACGATTGCGTCATAACCACGCGACTCTCTGGAAATTACCGTAGAGACAGGAAGAGAAGCTCGCAATCAATCGGGGGGACGTGGAGGCATAAAGTCCGATAAAGTAAAGGGAGCAGCCCATAGAGAGTCATGACGTTGCTCCTGCTCCTAGCTCATGGACAGCTCCTACTCACACTTTCCATCTCTGCAAGATTCGGAAGGGAATGGTTCAGATTTCGCTTGGCACAGCTACTAGAAGACTTACAACTGTCAGGCAGGCTGCTCACGTCACATCCACGTCGTCAAGCTCAGTTTGAGTCTGCGCAGTACACTCGGCAATCAGGAAATGAGGGCTTCTAATGTGCTTCACTTCTCTCCGTTGAAACCTATGGGGTCGCTGTGTCCAGTTTATATACTGTCTATGGAAATTACTGAGCCCTGCTTTAACTGGGGCTCACACTATTTTCTCAACTTCCATCGACACCTTCATTATTTTTCCAAGGGTGAGGTTTTCGTTTATGCACGTGTTCGGGGTGATTTCAGTTGAATGCGTGGTAGAGTCATGCTTTGTTACTTAGCTATTGTTCCAAATTACTTCAATATATATAAATAGGAGAATAGAGGTTTTTGACAATGACGATTATCAAATTACATGAAATCATCATACTATTTGCTCAGGTAGTTGTGGGGGGTTTCTCATCTCATCTCTTTTAGCCTGCAACATGATATAATTTGTTGAAGCCACACATAATGAATTCACCTATAGGTGTATAGCTTTTACATTTTCTGAATTAAGGATTCAAACTTGCTGCTAGTTTTTTTCAGGCCCAGTAGCACATTTACTGTCAAAGCTGTGGACCCTGGGTGTGGTAGAGTGACTGAGATTTTTTGGGTCTATAGATCTACCCTCTTCAACTGTTCAGTCTGAAACCCACCCGGCTTCCTGATCTGTCCTCAATACATCAGCATATAAGTTGGCATCATGTATTTCCTTATATTCCTGATGCTATTTTTTTGCAATCAGGAATTAAATGAACACAATAAGGAGAGTGAATCCTGGTTCTACTTGCTATACTTAAGACAAATCTCAACCTCATCGATGAAAATTCTTGAGTTGTATCATCAGTCAATCAGCCCACTCATAAATGTAATATTTTCTACTTCCAAGCATATGTAAATTAGATCCTGTATCTTTAGAATCATTTGGTGTTAAATTACTATTTTATGGGCACTGAGCACTCTTTGTTTTCAGTTTGCAGCTAACGGGGGTCCTGATCAATCATTTTCTGTTTAACTAAAATTACGATGTATGGTAATGCTTTTATTGATGTTATCTGGAAATGTTCAGCCAAATCCTGGGCCTACTAAATCTATGCATTGTTTACCCACTCCCTCAGATTTGAAAAGTAGAACAGGCCTTGGGTTTGTACATTAAAATTTTGGTCCCTAAATTGGATATGATAAGGGGTAAATACAACAAACGCTGACATAGGGCCCTATCATACACCAGTCAGGCGCAGTTATAATTTTCACGTCCTGTGTCACGTTGTTTGAATAGCAAATGTATTTGCGCCCATTTGTGCGCCCATGGGCATGCTGGTCTGAAACAAGGTGTGTTCAGGCGCATTGGTGGCGCGTTGCTATTTTGAGGAAACTGAAAGAGACTGTGCCATTGACCAACTGAAACCTGGTCTAAAGTCAATGGCGCAATTTATTATTATTTTTTGTTATTTAAAGAGCACGTTAGTAATATGCTCCTATAGACAGGTCCACAACGTGCGTACACTCTGCTTATTACACACAGGGACGCACATCAGCACACAAACATGCCAAATATTAAAAATAAAAGGATTACAATGTAAAAGATTATTATTGTGTACATAAAAATATGGTGGAATCCGCCTTGTCCCGTAGATGATCTGCTCGCACACTATAACCTTGCGCACGAGCAGATCCGTCTGCGCTCTGGAGACGCGTTCAGTCTTTCCACTATCAAATTCCGCCATGTAAATAGCGAATCCGCCATGGCGCGAGCGCAAGTGGCTTTTAAAGGGAATGGGAGATGAGACTCTGATTGCTTTATTTCACGTTACACCCAAAACACACCCCTTACTCATTAAGAGAATAGGGACAACCCTTTTAGACCATGCGCATTTTTCCCGTTGTTAAACTAGCAAACTATTTTACATTTTCCTGTTGGGTAAAGGAGGTGGAGTGGCCATTTATGTCAAATCTAAGTTTGTTAGCTCTGTAACTTTGTCAATTACTAGAGCTAAACACTTTGAGGTCTCAGCCATCTAAGTGGGTGTTTCAAAAGTCTCTAATATCACTGTGATTGGCTGCTATAGATGCCCATCTGCCACAAAGGATGCTCTCAAAGACTTTTCAGATATTTTACATGAGTTAAATTAATAAATGAGTTCATCCTTATAGGTGTTTTAAATTGGGACTGACTCTCAGGGAGCTCAAATTGTTTTTAAAAAAATCATGACTTCTTAAACCTTGCGCAACTCATTAATGCACAAACCAGGCCAGATCCTAAAGTGCAAAATAAATTACCTTACTTGATTTAATTATAACAAATACTGCTCTCAACTTTACTTCAACTGGCATATTCTGCAATGATGTCAGCGATCACTGTGTCATTGCTTGTGTCAGGAATGCAAAAGTCCCTAAGGTAAAACCCTGTTTTATTTTTAAAAGATATTTTTGAGTAGCAGGATTTCTTGCATGATTTATACTACAGTGATCTTAGTAGAGTAACTCTAATACAGGATGTTGAACTGGCATGGGAATATTTTCAATCATTTTTTCTGTCCATCTCTAATAAACATGCTCCCATTAAGAAGTTCAGGATCAGGGGTAGGGACAATCCTTGGTTTTAAGACAGTCTTTCAGAGTTAATTCATTTAAGAAATAAATCATGGGCACAAACCAGATTTTCAAACGCCCCTGCTGATTGGTCTACATTTAAAACACTAAGGAATAAGACAAACTGATGATTAGAAAGTCTAAATCAGAGTTTTATTTAAATTCAGTCACAGAGAATTTAAATAACACCTCAAAATTCAATTCAATCTTTGTCAGGGACTCATGTAGCCTCTAGCCTTCCTGTATACATTCAGGCTGACATATATAAAATAGGATAAAGCTGCTATGATTAACCAGTTTAATAAACACTTTATTCATTCTGGGTCTGTATTTGACAGTTTAAATGCAGATACAACTGTCCCATGTTCTGTGGTTACATCAGTGATTGGAAATCTGGATGTGTTTGTTTTTAAACATGCTTCAGTATAACTTTGTAAAGCCATTGACCAAAAAAAAATAAAAAAATCTGTATGCCCAGATAGATCCTTATTTTTTAAAGGTGGCAGCGGATGTTATTGCAGAGCCAGTTACTTATATTTTTAACATGAGTCTTTTGTCGAATTCTATACCTAAAATTTGGAAAGCTGCTTATTATTTTTAATTTTCCCATTAAATGAAGTTTTATGTAACAAAGTTCGGGAGGAGCATGTTCAGGTAATCATCCAATCAGCACAAGAAGAAACCAGTATAAATAAAGCCTTCCCTTACCTCCTGTCTCATGACAAATTTCTCAGCATCCCGCCACCACCCCATCACCTCACATTCGGCTGGGTCTACTCATAGATACCTATGATCTATACATTCATAGGGGGGAGTACTCTGGGGTCGGGCCGAACTCCGAGCTCGGAGCCCTCCCCCCGGACAGCAAGCCAAATACGCATTATAATATTACATCAGATGTCATTAACATGTGAACTCGTGAATTAAAGGTGGTGATCCCTCAGACCTGAAGAACTACCGTCCTGCTTGGCTAAGATCCTTGAATCTCAGGTAAATATACAGTTAAAACAGTTTTTATTTGATATTAATATTTTTAATCTTGTTTTAGAACTGGTCAAAGTACCATTACTGCTGCTACAGTGGTGATAAACAACCTTATCACCTCTATCTAAGGCATTTGATTCAGTGGACCATGAATTGCTGCTGAACAAACTTAGCAGTGTTTGTTTCAGACCAGGGACCAGCAATTATTTGGCAGATTGGACTCAGTGTGTTCATATGGAGGATCACAAATCTGATTTCCTTGATATATCTAAAGGGGTCCCCCAGGGTTCCACTTTGGGAATTGGATTTTGTTTTCTATTTATAAAAATGATTTGGGTAAGGACATTCAAGCAAAAAAAAAAAAAAACACTTTTATGGTGTCGATGCTATTATTTATACACTTGCTCCATCCATTTAACAGGCGGTGCAAGAGCTTCAGACTGCATTTTAGTCATTGCAAAGTGCTCTGGTGAGCTTAAAATTGATTTTAAATTCACAGAAAACAAAGTTGTTGTTTTTTTGTTTGTTTTTTAAAGCTCACAAGTGCATTTTTACATCTGATGGTTAAACTTTTGAAAGGGTATCCTCTTGCAAGTACTTGAGCGTTTGGATAGACGAGAAACTTTCATTCAATATGCATATTGCTAAACTAATCAGGAAGCTGAATAAGTGAAGATTGGCTTTTATTTTAGAAATAAATCGAATTGTACTTTTAACGCCAAAAAATTGTCTGTGATTGAATATGGAGACATTATACATGCATGCAGCCTCCTCCATCTTAACGAGCCTTGATTCAGTGTACCATCCTTCATTATGCTTTATTACAAATGCATAATCCTGTACTCATCATTGCATTCTTGAGTGGTTGGACATCACTAACCATACGTAGAAAACAGCACTGGTACATTTTTATTTATAAAGCAATGCTATAGGTAAACTTCCAGCTTATCTCTGTAAACTTATTTGTCTTAGTTCCAAGTGTTTGGTTTTTAATGTACCTCGAGTTATTGCATAACTGGGGAAAACTGCATTTTCCTACCATGGAATAATTTGCAAAAAGATCTGAAACTAGACAAATTTGTGTCTATTAGTTAATTTAAAGGCATCATAAAGAGAGTGGTAATGGAGGCTTGTGATTGTTTTTGTTGAGAGGATACTATGTTCTAATATTTCTGTTATATTCTCTGTAATATTTTGACACTGACAAGTGCTATTTGACCGCTGAGGCAAGATCAGAAGTTTGGTTATCGGCGTTGTGCACTATCCTTGCAGCACTAAAGTAGAGTTAATATGAGGCAATTATTTCACAACCTTTACCATATAGGTTACAACGGGGCTAAAGGTGCACCGGGGTAAAAGGTGCATTTGACTTTATTCTTTTTTAAACCACTAGATGGCACAAAAATTCAGCTCTGCACTTTTCTTACACTGAACAAAATTATAAACGCAACACTTTTGTTTTTGTCCCCATTTTTCATGAGCTGAACTCAAAGATCTAAGACTTTTTCTATGTACACAAAAGGCCTATTTCTCTCAAATATTGTTCACAAATCTGTCTAAATCTGTGTTAGTGAGCACTTCTCCTTTGCCGAGATAATTCATCCACCTCACAGGTGTGGCATATCAAGATGCTGATTAGACAGCATGATTATTGCACAGGTGTGCCTTAGGCTGGATAATGTGCAGTTTTATCACACAGCACAATGCCACAGATGTCGCAAGTTTTGAGGGAGTGTGCAATTGGCATGCTGACTGCAGGAATAGCCACCAGAGCTGTTGCCTGTGAATTGAATGTTCATTTCTCTACCATCCCATACACAAAAGAAATATATGTAAACATATTTTATAGTGTCAAAAAATATGTGGCATATATTCCAAATACATTGACGTTGTCCACTTATATTTATCATTTTGAAATATATTCTGAAATATAACAAAAATATATTATGTTATGTGTGAAATATATTTACATTTATAACATGTAATGTAAAATATATGACAAAATATATGGTCATAAAATGTTTAGCTTGCTAAAGAAGGGTCGAAAATGTATTTTGATCATAGTAATTCGTCTACCTTTTCCCCTATACACAACAGTAGGCTACCATATTTCACTACTGTATTATGACACACAGCTATAATAAATACTGTACTTACATTTAAATGACTGCAATGTAAAATTGACAGATAGTTGCTTTCCTAGGACTATTAGGCCATATTAGGTGGCACGTACCTCACACTAAGTGCAATTATTAGATTTATTGTTGTTTTATTGACATCTTTCCTGAAGTCATTTAAATATTGAAAATATGCACAATATTTATGATGCAAGTATAGCAGTGACACTCCAACAGTGAAGTGCACTTAAACAATAGATAGAACTCAGTGTCTAACACTGCATACACACACTATTAAATATCTGTATTCAATTCTGTAAAAATAGGGGGAAAAAACTCTGCATTCTGTGTTATTTCCCACATAAAATTGTCATTTTAGGCCAATAAAGTTAGCACAGGGGCAGCCGTGGCCTACTGGTTAGGGCTTTGGGCTTGTAACCGAAGGGTTGCCGGTTTGATCCCCGACCAGTAGGAAAAATGTGGGCGGGGCAAGTAGAGCACTCCTCTCCCATGCCCACATCCACAGCTGAAGTGGTCTATCTAAAAAATAAATTGAAAATGTGCAGTTTGTTTGTGAAAATGTTGACTTTTTACATTTCAAAATATATTTACATATATTTAACTAAAATATATTTATTGGGCCAATTTCAAATATTTGCATATATTCCAAAAATATATTCTGAAAATATATTTCAAATACATTTCTTTTGTGTATGGGATAAGCCGTCTCCAAAGGCGTTTCAGAGAATTTGGCAGTACATCCAACCGGCCTCACAACCGCAGACCACGTGTAACCTCACCAGCCCAGGACCTCCACATCCAGCATCTTCACCTCCAAGATCGTCTGAGACCAGCCACCCGGACAGCTGCTGCAACAATCGGTTTTCATAACCAAAGAATTTCTGCACAAACTGTCAGAAACAGTTGCTCGTCGTCCTCATCGGGGTCTCGACCTGACTGCAGTTCGTCGTCGTAACCGTCTTGAGTGGGCAAAAGCTCACATTCGATGGCGTCTGGCACTTTGGAGAGGTGTTCTCTTCACGGATGAATCCCGGTTTTCACTGTACAGGGCAGATGGCAGACAGCGTTGTATGGCGTCGTGTGGGTGAGCGGTTTGCTGATGTCAACGTTGTGGATCGAGTGGCCCATGGTGGGGTTATGGTATGGACAGGCGTATGTTATGGACAACGAACACAGGTGCATTTTATTGATGGCATTTTGAATGCACAGAGATACCGTGACAAGATCCTAAAACCCTTTGTTGTGCCATTCATCCACGACCATCACCTCATGTTGCAGTATGATAATGGACGGCCCCATATTGCAAGGATCTGTACACAATTCCTGGAAGCTGAAAACATCCCAGTTCTTGCATTGCCAGCATACATGTCATGCCAATATGCCAATGCCAATATCCAGCAACTTCGCACAGCCATTGAAGAGGAGTGGACCAACAATCTGATCAACTCTATGTAAGGAGATGTGTTGCACTGCGTGAGGCAAATGGTGGTCACACCAGACACTGACTGGTTTTCGGACCCCCGAAAAATTTGGCTGATCCTTGAAGCTGATCCTTTGGCTGATCATTTGTTTGTTTCCTGATCACCTGCCACCCATCAGCACACCAATCAATGCACTACATAAGCACACACATCAGCCTCAGTCTTTGTCTGTCCTCTCCTCTCCTCCTGTCTCCAGCGTTCCTTTCCCTCCTCTCCTCTCCTCTCCTCTCCTCTCCTCTCCTCTCCTCTCCTCTCCTCTCCTCCCCTCTCCTCTCCTGTCTCCAGCGTTTCTTTCCCTCCTCTCCTTGCCTCTGTGTACATCCCATATCACCGTGGATCTCACCTGTCACCGGCAACTGAGGTGTGTGCTATCCATATTTCTGCCCATCCTTCCCGTCTTTTTCACTGGCTCTATGAAATACAGAAATAGACGTTCATCTTCATCCTAGATCACCGGTTTCCATGGCATTGCCATCCTCTATTCACCTGCCTGCATTGCTCAGTGTTGTTTAAATAAACCCGTTGTTCACTTACATCTGTTCTCTCTGAGTCTGCATATCGTCACAGTTGGGTGTCTACCTTAGAGATAATCACCATATTTAAGATGAAACTATGTAAAAAATATATTTATAATAAAATATAATTTATTTGTTACTACTGTAAAGCTTTATTGAATTATTATGGGATTTCATTCAATGCTTTCAGAGTCTTTCCTTTTTTTAAATAATTTTGTTTCTGTATTTTTAAAATAAACAATTTAATGACAGTATATTTATTGAACAAAAAAAAATTATTTTGTCAAAATAAACAGAATTTTTTTAACAAGTATTAACTGAGACATTATTAAAAACATTGTTTTAGCTAAAGTATTTGTATCAATAATGTATGTGTTTGTCCAATGCTGGTTTTACCCCGTGTGTCTGTGGGGTAGAAGAATAAGTATGATGTTGTTGGTGATGATAAAACAACAAATTTACAAATTGCTGTCGGGCGAAAACCTCGTATTTAATCAAACACTGTCATTGAAGTTATCGCTATGGTCAGACACTTGTACTTGTCATTATAATATTAACATTTTATGAAAATCAAGCTCTGAAGCTTCTGAAGGTTTTCCTAACCACGTCAAGACATCCTTTTATGCAGAAGACTTTTTGAAGGTATTCAGTGTTTTTCCTTATTTAAAATAAGGTATTTTCACCAAATATCCTGTGTTGGAATTGATTCGTTAAAGGGGGGGTGAAATGCTATTTCATGCATACTGAGTTTTTTACACTGTTAAAGAGTTGGATTCCCAAGCTAAACATGGACAAAGTTTCAAAAATTAAATTGTACGTTTGATGGAGTATTTCTGTGCCAAAAATACTCCTTCCGGTTTGTCACAAGTTTCGGAAAGTTTTTTTCGAGTATGGGCCTGTGTGACGTCAGATGGGGCGGAATTTCCTTATATGGGTCCTAAGGGCACTTCTCCCGGAAGGCCGCAGGCGCACCCAGGCGGTCAGGGTTTCATATTATTTTGAAGGTACCCCCGGGAGCCGCCATTGGCTAACAAGCCTTCACCTGCTGTTAGCATCCCATTGACTCCCATTCATTTTCGCGTCACTTTGACAGCGAATAACTTTACATCTGAGGCGTTTAAAGACTCCATTTGTCCATTGTTTATTTCTAAAGAAACACGACAATGTATAAAAGGCTCCATTACCTTGTATCTTACGTTATGGCCCCGTAGAAGCAGTTTTTGTAAAAGTAGGCTAACGATTGCGTCATAACCACGCGACTCTCTGGAAATTACCGTAGAGACAGGAAGAGAAGCTCGCAGTCAATCGGGGGGACGTGGAGGCATAAAGTCCGATAAAGTAAAGGGAGAAGCCCATAGAGAGTCATGACGTTGCTCCTGCTCCTAGCTCATGGACAGCTCCTACTCACACTCTCCGTCTCTGCGAGATTCGGAAGGGAATGGTTCCGATTTCGCTTGGCACGGCTACTAGAAAACGTACAACTGTCAGGCAGGCTGCTCACGTCACATCCACGTCGTCAAGCTCAGTTTGAGTCTGCGCAGTACGCTCGGCAATCAGGAAGTGACTGCTTCTAATGTGCTTCAACTTCTCTCCGTTGAAACCTATGGGGTCGCTGTGTCCAGTTTATATACTGTCTATGGGCGCACCCGTAGACCAGAGAGAGAGAGCGAAAGCAGTACCTCATCTTAGCGCTGTGCTCGCTGCAGTCACAGGACTTTGTTTGTTCCCTGCATTTCGACGATGATTGTTTTATAAACAAGGCCCAGTTCGACGCCGGATATAGCAGTCCCAACGATAAAGGTTCACGGTCGTGCGTTGGAACCGCAGGCGGTGAGTAAAACTCATAGACAAACTTCTTCAAATGTCTAAGTGTTGTTAGCTATCGGCGCGTAAGCTCCGCCCACACGGCACGCCTCCAGCCGCTCGCTTTTTTCCGGAAAGACTCGGTACAGCCTATCTTTCTTTTATAAATATAATGAAACTAAAGACTTTTTGGAGATTTGAAGGATGCAATACTACTCTATAGGTACTCAAGATTAACATGAGATTGACTGAAACTGAGTGTTACATGTTGGAGAAGAGATGGTGAGCTGAGACTGTTGATTGAGCCTCTGGTGTCATAAGGGGATACTCGTCCGAGCATTGGGAGGTTTCCGGTGTTTTGAGAAGAGTTAACCTGTGCTGCGGTTTCGTCCAAAAGCTGATCAATGTTTCTACTACGCCAAACCCTGTTAGTTCCCACTCGTACAGTGTAAGTGATAGATCCAGTCTTAGACAATATTGTACCGGTTTGCTACTTTGGGTGTGATTGTCTATAATCTCTAGCAAGCACATTTTGGCCAACTTGCAGAGTTCTGAGTGCTGACAGTTTCAGATTTTGGTTACACTGCTTGGTTTGCACATTTCGGCGTAAGTCAGTTTTAAAAATAATTTGTTACATTTATATAGCGCTTTTCTGGAAACTCAAAGCGCTTTACAATGCAATGTATATGCAGTAGTTTAATGTAGTACTGACACTAAAACTCTGTAAACTTTTTTTTTTTCTCACACAGAAATTTTCATTTTGGGTGAATTAATCACAAAACATTGTCACTATCCACGACATATTGATGCATTTTTGTATTGTGACACAATATATATTTTTATACACCTAATATATTTAATTTTTCGATCTTTTATTTTTGCTGCTATGCATTTTGTAGTGCCAGAGGGTATTGCATGATTTCCAATGAACACAGTTTCAGGCTCCCCTCTCTGCTGAATTGTCAAGTATGTGATCAGCATTTTTTCAACTGTGTTATTAGTCATTTCATTAACTATTATCCCGTCATATCTGCTGTTGGTGATACGCTCATCCACAGCGCTATTTATGGTCATTGCTATAGCCTCCTCCATCTGACTGACAGTCTCGTGGTGAGTGTACGTGTGTGCATTGTTCAGGTTTGGACACCCCGCAGACTGTAAGAGGTGTATTAGGTTAGGATAAATGTGGCTCGGGGTGTTTGTATGTGCCATATGCAACACAACCTTGAACTGTGTTTAATGCCTCATTACAGGCAGCCTGTGATTGTTCGACATTCTTGACCATTGCCACGCTCTTGTTGAGCACCCGTGAAGCTTCGATGTGACTATCGCTACTTTTGTGATCATTTAAAGCTGATTTCTGCATCGTCATGCAGCCTCGGACAAATCCGTTACTCATGTTAGCTTTTCTACAGATGTCGCAGAACATTTTGCCACCTTTCCTCCTCACCCATGTGAACGCGGTACTCCCTCCTGACCTCCTTACTGCCAGTTGGTTCCCCCGTAACATCAGCTCCTCTTTTTTCACCTTTTTTAACACGATCACAACTATTTGGCCTTTGGAATAAACTTTTCACACTCAGCTGCCGTGACATTTTTGCAACTGTATGCAGCGGTGACCCTACAGGGTTAAACCTTTTTCCGAAGGACATCCTGGGATTCAGGGGCGGCGTTAGGGGTGGGCTAAGGGGGCTGGAGCCCTGAATGTTTTCAGTAAAGCCCCGAATGTTTTTATTACTATACCATCAATGAGTTTCCATGCCCAATAAAGTAATTTATATTAGAATTTAAATAAATAAACAAATAAATAAATATCTCTCGACTCTCACGTCTACAGTGTCTGTCAATTTACGCGTTGTCATTCACACCCGACAAAAACCACCCACTGAGTCTAGTGCTTCTGACTGACATGTAAGCTGGCCAACCATCGATGAGCGTCTGTACGATCCAGCCAATGAAATTAGATCTTTTGGAGCCAGGTGGTTTGTTGGCGTGTAGTATTTTACTAGATCAATTTATTTGAAAAAAAAATGGATATTTCAAAATTCTTCACAAAAAAAAGGAAGTAAAACACCCCCAGCCAACACTTGAACGCCAAGATACAACAGCTTCAGGTATCTGTAACTTTTAATCATAGTATTATATTTCTTATTCGGTTTTAAATTGTGTCTGATTTAACGTTACATTTTGAACATCTAACAGTTAATGGTTGCGCAGCACAGTCTTTAGGACACACACACACAGAGCGGTTATAATGTTTGGTTAGCATGGTCTGTTAGCAGACTTTTCGTGTCAGGGCAACAATTCAATAAACAAGATAATAAAAAAAGACATATTTCGCAAAGGAAATGGTTCCAAACAAAGCATGTTGTTGTGCTCTGCAGCAACACACAGTGGTGTTTACTGAATAAATTTGCGTGAGTAAATTATTCACTGACCCATTCATAAAAACAGTTGCTTGCTTTTTTTCTGAATGAATCATCTGTTTCGAACGAATCCATTGATTAAATGACTGACCGACTCACTCATTAAGGCAGTGGCTTAAGCCACCTAGTGGCAAAGTACCATTCTAATTTTTTTCATCATTTCATATTTCTGTATTCCAAATTTTATATTTGATACATTAGCCTCATAAGATTATTTATGCAATTTGTAAGTGCTGTGTAAGTGCTCCTTCAAAAATATAAGTGTATAGAGCCCTGCGTTTATAATTATACTTGGCTTTAAGTGTTTGTGTGTGTATTATGTGTGTGAGTGTATAAAGTAAGAATAAGGTAGCCTGTAAAATGTAATATGTGCAGGAAGAATGGGTGAAGGTTTTTTTTTTTTTTATTATAGATTCTTTATTCACCTTTTTTTTATCTATTCTCACAAAAATCATGTCGTTAAATGAAGGCTATTAAAACAATAATAGAGCTGAGCTTGCTATTTTACCATGTCTTAGATGAGTCAGCAAGGAAAGAAGAGGCTTTAGAAGGTGAAAGGGATGATCTAGGAACACTGCAGACAGGCCCGAAACACGTGAAGCTTCAGCAGTATACCTTTACCCAATTTGGAACACAGCAGAGAGCTTTTAATAAGAATTGGCTAGATGCATTTTAGTGGCTTGAGTATTCTGTATCCAGAAATTCTGCATTCTGCTTTTCTTGTTGTCTCTTTGGCAAGCATCATATCCGAAACAGCAAAGACACATTTACAAGTGCAGGTTTCTCCAACTGGAAAAGGGCTTTAGAATCATTCAGAGAGCATGAACAAAGTAGCCTTCATAAGGCTTCCATGACATGCTGGAAGAGCTACAAAACAACTCAAACACATGGAGATATTACAGAACAGCTTCATAGAGCCAGTGTAGGAGAAATAACTGAGAGACGTGAATACCTCCATCGTGTTGTTGCTGTGACGTCATTTCTGGGGAAGCAGGGGATTGCATTCCGTGGACATGATGAACAGAGCCAGAGTCAAAATCAGGGAAACTTCCTTGAGTGCATGAAACTTCTCACACAGTTTGACCCATTTCTACAGCAGTACAATGCTCCATCCCATGCTACCTACCTCATGCTAGTCTCACTCATCGCAAAATGAAATGATTGCATGTATTTCAGAAGAGGTCACAGAAAGCATCATAAAAGAAATGAGAAATTCATCAAGACGTATGCTCTGATGGCAGATGAGGCAAGGGACAGGCACTCTGAACAACTGGCAGTATGTGTGCGTTACGTCAACGAGGGCAGAATCAAGGAAAATTTGGTAACACTTTAGAATAATGGTCCGTAGTTAACAAGTAACTATGCAGGAAGTAATAGGTAGTACTGCATTAACACCGAACTTAATACTATTAACTAACATGGAAGCAATATTAACTAAGCAGTAAGTAATATCTAATTTAGTACAAAGGTAGTTCCTTGGTAGGTATTTGATTATTACTAAAGAAATGTATCCTCACTGAGAACTACTTGTGAACTAAGAAAGAATTAAGAACCAATTAATTACTAATCACAAAAGTAACATGTCTAAAAAGTGAACAATTGTGGGGTTTTTTTTTTAACTCTTCACATTTTTCACTTTAAAATAATGGGCCACATCACTAGTAGTTCCTGTGGGATAACAAGGTAACGCTTGAGTAATTAGTGAGGAGTTAGCATGTTTTTCACTTTAAAATAATGGGCCACATCACTAGTAGTTCCTGCGGGATAACAAGGTAACGCTTGAGTAATTAGTGAGGAGTTAGCATGTTTTTCACAAGTAATACAAGTTATTTAATTTTATATTTAACACATACTGTACAGGCACTAGTAATATTCTAACAAACATTGTAATCTGGAAGATGTGGTTTTGCGATTATCGCAACATAAATGCAGCCAATTTCTTCATTAAGGATGCAAATTGTTTTTGACAAGAGAACATCAATGTTTATATTCATATCCTAAAGAGAAGTCCTCCTCTGGCGGCTACTGTAACATAAAGGTAGGTCTTTGGAGTCTGAGACATATTGAACTGACACTCAAGAGCTCATAATAGTGAACTAATCCAATCATGAGTGTCAGCATCACTTCCTAATTATTTAAAATTTTAAACAAATTATCATTATTAGTATTATTCTATGTTTAAGTTTGAAATAAACAGAGAACATGCGTCCATCCTTTGGCAAGAGTAGTAGTCACAATCTTAACCTGTAGCTAATGTATTTGGGGAAATATAATATTCATAAACTGGTTTCCACTAAGAACCCATTTGAGGCACAAGCTTCTGAAATGTTATGACCATGTTAAGAGTAAAAAAAAAAAAAAAAACCCACAATTGTTCACTTTTTAGACATGTTACTTTTGTGATTAGTAATTAATTGGTTATTCTTTCTTAGTTCACAAGTAGTTCTCAGTGAGGATACATTTCTTTAGTAATAATCAAATACCTACCAAGGAACTACCTTTGTACTAAATTAGATATTACTTACTGCTTAGTTAATATTGCTTCCATATTAGTTAATAGTATTAAGTTCGGTGTTAATGCAGTACTACCTATTACTTCCTGCATAGTTACTTATTAACTACGGACCATTATTCTAAAGTGTTACCGAAAATTTCCTTGGTTTCAGCAAACTGGTTGGTTTTGATGCACAATCCATCACTGATGCAATAGAGCAAACATTGAAATCACATAAAATTGACCATCTTCTGTGTGTTGCACAAACATATGATGGAGCTGCAGTCATGAGTGGAGCTGTGAGGGGCGTACAGGCCCGTTTCAGAGAACGTCATCCAGAAGCAGTGTACCTTCACTGCTATGCACATGAATTAAATCTTGTGCTGTGCCATGCATGCAAGGCAATACCAGAAGCCACCAACTTTTTTGATTTACTGGAGAGCCTTTATTCATTTTTTCAGTGCATCTCTAGTTAATCACCAAAAGTTCACTGATGTTCAAAAACAGCTTGGACTACAATCATCTGAGCTGGTACAGCTGTCAACAACACGTTGGGCATGTCAGCTGAAGTCTGTGAGTGCTGTAATTGACCATTTCTGTGCTATTCTGCAATGTCTTGACAAAACTTCAACACCAATGGCTGTAGGCCTCAGGTCCAAACTCAGCAACTTTAACACTGTCTACATGCTGCTGATGTTTGGTAGACTTTTATCAGTCACTGAAGGCCTCCACAAATTCCTGCGGGGGAAACCGTAGACCTGGGACAAGCAGTTCAATACAAAACAGCAGTCTACGACTCTCTTAAAGAACAACGCACAGTTATTTTCAAAAACAAAGGCCTTGTGTGAGGTAAATAACATTCCAGGACCTGCAGCAGGTTTTAGACGGAAACAGAAGAGGCTTGATGATTATGTGGTGGAAACAGCATGTAGGACAACCTCAGAAATCAGTTCATTACATGACAACATGTGTACATTGTACTACCCTTGCCTTGACCGAATGATGCAAGAGATTGACAACCGTTTCTCAGGAGTAGGAGTAGATCTTATGAAGGGCATTCAAGCCTGCCATCCAGCATCAGACAGCTTTCTTGATGAAGAATCTCTCAAGATTCTTGCCAAACATTATAAGATAGAGTTGCAGTCAGAGGAGCTCCTGGTGGCAAAAAACTTATTGAACAGAAGGAAGGAGAAAGAAGTAATTCCTAACATAGTCAGTGTGTTCAAGATGCTAAATACTGACATGTTCCCCACACTGAATTCAGTATTTCAAGTAGCACTGACAATCCCAGTCAGTAGCTGCAGCTGTGAACGTTCCTTTAGTGCCTTGCGTCGACTGCATACATGGTTAAGAAACACAATGGAACAAGACCGGCTTAACCACCTGGCAGTGATGTCCATAGAGAAGGAGAACTTGACTGCTGTTGACCATGACATGGTGATAGACAGATTTGCCCAGATGAAATCAAGACGATACGCTCTTAAATTACCACCATCAACGCAATAAAGAACCATGTTCAGACCGAAACGGGATGGAGGGAGGCAGATAAAACCACTTTACAGTAAAGTTTTATTTGTTATCATTAGTTAATTCATTACCAATAAATTAAGAATTGTTTTTTTATTGCATTCATTCATATTTGTAAATCTTTTTTCTTTTTTTTTAATCAAAATACAATTGTTCATTACAAAGAATGAATAAATTTTGGATATGTACATAGTAATTAATGTAAAATTAGCAGTTAACTATTACACTAACTAATGTTAACAAACACAATTTTACTGTAAAGCATTATAACAAAAAGAAAATTCAAAGCAAATGAAAAAGGCAAATACGCAAGTGGGCACACTTTAAGAGGAGAATAGTGTAAAAGGGTATAGGGAGAAAAAAAATAGTGGAGAGATAGTGGAGGGAGGAAAAATGAAAAATGAGTGGACAAAAAAAATGGAACAAAGAAGAGGAATGAAGACATTAGATTAAATGAGAAGATGACAGGTGTGGATAGAAGAAGAGAAAGGAGTGGAGAGAGGCAAGGAGAGCCCAAAAGGAGAGCTGTTATGATGAGAATTAGAAAAACAATTGAGAAGAGGAAAGCAGGCAACAGCAAAGTTATAGGACAAAACTTTATGAGGCTAAGGTTTATCTGCTAGACTGAATAACTTGAATCTGTTTACTGTAATGCATAAACACAGAGATAAGGTCCTTTGACCGGTATATGTTTGTATAGTAAGAGTATGTCAGTGCACTGCTTAATATTTGCTTCTTATCCCTGTTCTACCAGGACGAGTGTAGCCAGTCAGGCTTGATTGGAAAAGAAAAGAAAACTGAGAGACAGAGACAAAAAAAAAAAAGTGAGATAGAGACACAACATCAGCATGTGTCAGGATACAAGGGATAAACTTTAAATAAAATGTTTGAAAAATTATTATTATTATTATTATTTTGTATATTTTAAACAAGGTAAATCTTTCTGACTTATTAAAATAAAAAGTCACATACATGGATTTTTTCTGGGCTAAGCCCCGGATCTCCACTCACCCTAGAACCGCCCCTGCTGGGATTATTTATGACCACAGAGAGTCAGGACCACAGTTTAAAGAAAAAGTTCACTTAAAAATTTAAATTCTGTCATCATTCATACCCCATTGACTTCCATAGTAGGAAAAAAAATACTAAAGAAGTCAATGGGGTCCATCAACTGTTTGGTTACTGACATTCTTCAAAATATCTTCTGTTGTGTTCAGCAGAAGAAAGAAGCTCATACAGGGTTGAAACAACTTGAGGTTGAGTAAATGATGAACGAATTTTTATTTTTAAGTGAACTATTCCTTTAAGCACGATTTTAAAAACGAGAGGCATATTTTGTCAAAACACTACACACAATTCACACATCCACACACACGGGTAGCAGAACACCTCAGATCTTTTGCAAAACGAAACACTTCATTTAAAACTTTACAATAATTTTGACACTGTATGAAACATGCATGGTTCATACAATCATCCTCAGATTTGAAAAGAAGCATGATCACACTTGTGGGTTTACTTTAATTGTAGTTATAAGTTGTTATAACTTCTCATGCTTTTTGTTCATGGCATTCACATAATTTTTTATATGTTTGAGCTTATATATCTCCATATTAATTATTAATATTAATGAACAGTCTGAGTAATTCTGAGTCGAAATGTAAACTCAAGTGAGAGTTTTCTAAATATATCTTTCTAAATATATGTTGGTTATGTGTCTATTCAGAATAACTTATGAGGTTAATAACTGGTTGATAACTACTGCTTCATAGTGATAACAGTGATACAGGAAAAAGATTCAAGTATGCAAACAGTTCAATAAAAGACTCTAAAAGAACAGTGTCATTGTTCAGCTGAAGTCAGTTCAGTGTTGATCCATTGTAAAGATCATCAATTATTAATTTAGTTCATTTAATCTATAAAGCAGTTCTGCAGAAAACAGTGATGTCATCATCCAGCTCAGCTCAGTTTTCATCCAATATGGTCAGTGCAGTCAAATCAATAATTTTGTAACGAGGACTTCGGCTGAATGGGATCTATGTGCGTTTTTTAAAACACAGCAAGTTCAGAGTACAGGCAGTGTGGGTCTTGTAACCAGGGCAAACAACAATATCAGAGGCAGGGCAGTAAACATGGTCATAGCAGGCAGAGGATCAGGGCAGGCAGCAAACAGCAATAGAAATGGTCCAAGAAAACACAAGTGGTAGAAAGGCAGTAAAGATTTGAACAGAGGTAATCAAAGGCGAAGTCAAACAAGAGCAAAACAACACAGGAAATGATGCTCAGAAATGTATCCGGGCAAACAAGACTTCGCAAAGAGTGAACTGAGGGTCTGAGTGATGAGGAACAGGTGGGCTCTTGGAAAATGTAGTCCAATGTTAATTAACTCTTTCCCCGCCATTGATGAAAATTTCCAGCTTTCCGTTTTTTCACTGTTAAACGGTAGCGGCTTTGATTAGCTCGCCTTGATGGCTCCTGGTATTAATGGCATTGAAGGCGAGCTAATGAAAAAGGTGGCGGTGAAGCCGTAGTCTGTCTCATGCACAAGATTTGCAAAATAAATTTTGGGCCACTGGTGAGTTTCCTATGCTATGGACGAAATCCCTGTTGGTTACCATCTCAAAGAAAGGGGATACAATTAAATGCAAAAATCACCATATAATAGCCTCATCTGCCACTGAAGTAAGATCGTCCTTGAGATCATCAGGAGCAGGATGAAGAACGATATTGAATCGCAAATGGCAGAGGAACAAGCCAGATTCAGACCAGGTAGAGGCACTATCGAACAGATTTTCTTACTCACATTGATAGTAGAGAAGTACCTCGCTCTGCAAGACAAAGAGCTTTACTTGATCTTTATTGATTTCAAGAAAGCCTTTGATCGAGTGTGGCATCAAGTCCTTTGGAAAGTACTACACCACTATGGAATCCATCCCAAGCTGATCAGTCTGATTTAGAATACACAACGTGCTATAAGAGTCGGGAATGATGTGACAAATTAGTTCTAGCAAACAGTCGTCTGCATTTTGTCTCCAGATCTCTTCAACATCTATCTGGAACACATTATGTGAGAGGCACTTGGTCTGGAGAGCCACGGAGCATGTGTAAACAGCAGAACAGTTAACAATTTGCGTTTTGCAGATGATATTGGTCTCTTGACACAATTACTTAGACAAGCTTTTGGACAGAGTCGACAATGTCAGCTCAAAGTATGGGCAAGAGATAAGTGACTATAAAACGGAGGGGATGCTACAAACTACAAAATCTGAGCTAACAGTGAAAAATAGAAACTGGGACTAGGACTGTTGCTCAGAGGGAAAGAACTGCAGCACGTGGAAAGATTCAAGTATCTTTGGAACGACTCTGATTGCAAACTGTGAATGCAATAAAGACATCAGAATAAGAACAGCCACAGCCTTAAAGTTATGAGCGATCTGGACAATATCTGGAAATACAAAAACATCAAGAAATTTTGCTAAAAGCAGCGATTGGGGGCCAAGCCCCCCTAGTCCAGGCGTTTTAGGAAAAAAGGGTGAACAAATTGCAACAGAATCAATTATTCATTATTTTTCTCACATGAATAGGGTAAAAAAAATTAACCTTTAGATATCACCATGAAAATTACTGAATTGATTACTTATATCAAGACAAACAAAAAATGTATTACAAGTTTTTTTTTATTATTTGTTAACATGGACAAACGGTGCATAATCGTTATAATTATTTATAATTAGAATTTATAATATTTATATAATTAAGGGCGTGGCCACTTGAGTGATAGGTGGATTGTCTGCTGTCTGTTAGCGTCACGTCATCTCAGCTAATGCCAGCTGCAGAACTTGGCATCTCTGCCGTGTTTCTGCTTTTTTCGGGATAATTTCATACAATTTAGTACACACGTTGGACTCCGTCGTCCTCGAGAATCGACAGAACAAACAGCGCTGTATTTCAGTTGTTTTCCTCTGTGAACATGCACTCATGGATGTCTGACAATTTCATTGCTTTTTGGAGTTTTCAGATTTAAAAATGTCTATAGATATAGAGGACCAGATGGACTAGATATGCTTATTTAATTTTTTTGTGGTAAATAAAAAGTACTATCAGATGAAATCCTGCAGGTGTCGGCGCTTTCTCCGTCCATGCAATACATGCACATCCTTGAATGTGCGCGGATTTCTAGCGCATTTACTTGAACTTCTGAGGTAATATCTATGGTTTGACCCATTTGAGAGGCAGCCAAAATCAGAATTTAAAATGGACTGAATAAAGCTTTCTATGAACTTGACGTGCGATGCGGCGCTGACTGACATGTACAGTATGCGCATGAATTTCTGTCTCACACACACACTCTCAGATCAATATTGTAAGTAACAGCATAATACATGTTCAACTAGCAGAATAATTCAGCATTACGACACACAAAGTCTCACTTTTAGCTTTATCTTTGAACTATTATAGTATTTCTAAGGGCAAAAACATGAACTTTAACTATTGGCTTTACATCATCAAGTCAGCTGTCACTTTAGTGTGAGGCCCTGTCCGGTCGCACACTTGGTACAGCACTTGCGTCGGTACTGCCAGTAGCATATAGCATTTGCTCCTTAGCCTGAGCTAACTCGATCTCGTCGAGCTAGGCGGGCATGGTTTCAGCATCCAGGCCCCTCAGCTCCACCCACGTCCCGCCTCTTTGCCCATTTTCTGTTATCCGGGAGTGATGCGCTGTCAAGATGGCGATTGGCTCCGCCCACATTAGGCTTAAAAAATGCTCTTCAGAAACCTACGGGTGACATCACGGACACTATGTCCATATTCTTTACAGTCTATGATCAAAACACAGGTGAAGAAGTAGCAGAAACAAGCTATAGCATATGTAAGCAAATGCATATGTAAAACAACACGATCATCAACATTAAACAGCATTTAAATCAAAACTGCCTAATGTTACTGAATGAAATGTTGACCCAGGACGAGCTACAGGACTTTGAAGCTTTGTATTATTATTATTTTTTTCTAAAGCAGAGGCTCTTCTCTTTCTTTTGATATATTGTATGCTCCAATACTCATACTACAAAATATTCTGAGGAAACCTTTGTTAAAATTATTTTAAAAAATGCTGTCGGTGGCTGCCAAATATTTTTTTAAACGCTGGCAGGGAAAGAGTTAATACTCAGGTGAGTGAGACCTGCGGGTAGCTGAATGTGGACAAATGTTGTTGAATATTAAGCATAGGCATACCTTATTCCTTTAGTTTCCATGACTGCCTTACCAGGAATTGTTTTGCAAGTAGGATTATTTTTGCTTCCTCATTTTACTATATAAGCTGTATGTAAATAGCCTATCCCATGTAAATAAAGACTGGTCAGGATTGGCTGAACTACAGAGCAAAGTTTGTTGTAAAGGTTAATTTTGTTTTTTAACAACTCTGTATCCTGAAGATGCACATAACTTTTTTTATTTTTAAGTAGGCATTTGTATTTCTGTTTTAGGTTTGCAACAGTTACTTTAAGTGTCTGGCTTAGTTAAAAATTAAGCTATTTTGAGTGAAAACTGATTAATTTGACAACTCATTTACTGAACTATGAGCGAAGGAGGAGTGTAAGTTTCATGTTCGCTAAACAGGCTCTTTCTAGTGAACAGAAACCTAGAGTGGCTTTATCTGTCTCCTCCTGATCGCTGGAATTCACTCTGCATCAGAGCACTGAAGGACCACTTAAGGTAGGAGAGAAATGAAATGTTACGGTAAAAATTTCGATAGTCCACTTTAGACATTCTACTAACTATAAGTAACTTTGCAACTACATGTAAACTCACTGTCATTAGAGTATTAGTAGACTGTATGCTTAATATTTGCTAACACTTTATTTTGATAGTTCCCCAACAGATATTCTACTGACTATAAGTAACTTGGCAACTACAAGTCAACTTATTCTACTAACCTGAACCCTAACACCTAACCATAACCTAACAGTCTACAGATAGTCTACTACAGTCTACTAATACTCTAACGAGAGTTAGTTGACATGTAGTTGCAAAGATACTTATAGTTAGTAGAATGTCTAAAGTGGACTATCGAAATAAAGTGGAACCAATGTGACTAATATAATACTAATGTAACATAACTTAACATAAAAACATTTTTAATTATAGACCTATAATTATATATGTATCATAAAAATCACATTTAGTTTTTTTTCGTTTAGCACTAAACTGAATAAGCTATTTCACATTTACATTTTACAGTTGTTCTTATTTTGTCTTTTGGAAATCATATCTCAATTATCTTTTTAAAAAAGTATTTTAAAAATATCTTTAAAAAAATATATATAAAATATAAAATATAAAAAAATAATAATAATAAATAAATATATATATATATATATATATATATGCACATGAAACTTGATAAAGGGATGAAAATTGTCATTGCACATGTCAGGATGAAAATTATCATTTTCAGCCATTTTTGGTAATTTTCCAAAGAAACAAAGTTTTCAACCTATAAAACTTAAAGTGCCACCTATCGCACGTCATATGTTTGCATGTGTTTACATAATTTTTATAAAATTCTATAATAAAATTCTATAAATTCTTTATAATTTTATAAAATTTATAAAGTTTCATTTAGTATAGGCTAGTGTTGCACGGTGTACCGATACTTCAAAAGTATCGCGATACTCGGAAATTAAAAACGTCACGATACCTAAATTTATCAGTATCGATAGGCTACTTAAAAAAAAAAAAAAAAAAAAAAACGCCTCCCTATGGACATCTGTCTTTTTTTCCTGACGCACGCAGCAAAGAACCTGCCGCTGTCAGTGTCATGTGACAAAACACTACAGCGAAATGGCTTTATGTGCGAGCACAAGTGGTCAACGACTCATAGAAAAAGATGACGCGAGGAGTGACATATGGAAGTACGTTGCCTACCTTGCTCTGTTGCACGGTGCACCGATACTTCAAAAGTAAATCGGAAATTAAAAACGTCACGATTCCTTCATTTATTAGTATCGATACTTCTAAGAATGACCGCGTTCCAGATGGCCGGCGACACACTGGCTGCGTGTCGTGTCCGTTTTTATTTCGGCTCCCATGTTAACTGCCTGCGTGACACACGCGTCTGGGCGCAGCTCGAGACGCGCGGAAAACGCGTCCATGCTAGAAATAGAACCGACGCCTATTTTTCACGCGACACGCAAGCGTGTTGGAAGCGTTTCCAGGCAAAATAGAATAGGAAAAGATGTTTCTATGTCATTTTGACACGAATACATATTAATAAATGACATTTTGATGTTTGAAAGTTTTGACATAAATACAATATAAATGTAATTGAAAAAAATATTATCGATTTTCAAATATTGCACCTCTCAATACAGAACGAATTATTCTGTAGCCTATTTTGCCGTCAACACTGCCGCTGCTATATATTTATATTTAACATGAAGTATAGGCCTTCCACAACTCTCTCCCCACGTCAAATATATCACCAATGAGGCTTATCATATGTTACCAATATTAAACATTGTTTAATATAATCGCTGTTCATATTTTTATTCAAAGTTCAGAATCAAGATAAAGCTCTTATGTTTCTTATGATAAATGAGATAATGCTGCTACCTTGAATGTTTTTTTTAACCTTTTTTTACCTTGAATGTCATTGCTCTAATTTATTTTTTATATTTTGATATTTCATATTTTGTTCAAATGTTTAATATATCTGCTGTTCATATGTTCATTTATTAGTGTGTTATATGATTAGAATGTTGTCCCGGTTTTAAAATCGTATCGAAATCGCAATACTTGACTTGGTATCGGTATCGAAACAATAATTTTGGTATCGTGACAACACTAGTATAGGCATTTGGGAACACTTGGTCACATTTTTTGGATGGCCCTCTACACCAATCTAAATGCTAAATCTATACATTTTAAAAAATTATTTTATTTTATAATAATTATTTCTGTAGGAAGTTACAAGATTTATACTAAATCTATAATTGACTAAAGTTTACATTTTTTAAATAATCTCATATAAAAAAACAACAACATTTTGATTGACACCAGTGGTTCTTGAGTCAAAGTTGTTCAGATTGAGGAGCTAAAACAAAAGCATTTGTGACCTTTGTATTTCCTGACGCGATTTGTCCCACCCTTCAACAGGCCACGTACTCTGAACGTGGATGATATTGGCCTTTATTTTATGCCTGCACACAGAGCAGTGAAAGACAGAAGATAGTAAGTCTTGTAATGTTGTTACACCACCTACAGCAGTTCTCTCTAGCTCTGCTGCTCTCAATGTAACAGCAAACATTACTCATTAACATTATATTGTAGGCTACTTAATAAAACTGCAAACAAAAATAAACTTAAATCTGTAATAATCTCTCTAGGAAAATTACACAGACTTCTTAAACGTATTGCTTTGTGATCTTTTAAAACATTTAAAACAAAGATCAAATATAATTTTTAAATTTTTTTACTTTTTTTTTTTTTTTTACTTTTTTTTTTTATTCAGTATTAACAATACAATACAACAACATCTGTTTATGCCAGGGTTGATACACAAATACACTACTAAAACAGGCATACAAAACAAACAATAACCACAAAATAAAATAAAAATAAAACGAGACCAAATTACATAAAAGGATGCAAATTAAACATATTTAGAGAGTACAAGATCGGTCTTAATAGCCTTTCTATTTTTAAGACCTCTTACAGTGGTGTGATATTGTTTTAGCTCTGCTAAAAGGTGTTCAAAATTTGGTTTGGACTCTGCCCATTTCTTCTTATGAATATGGAATTTTCCTAAGACTAAAAACAATTGGACAAAAAAAGAAAAATCCTTATCTGTTCCACCATCTTCAAAGTAAATAAACACATCTTTTCCCCTCAATGTTAAAGTTTGTCCAGTTTTACGTCTTATATTGTTTTCAACATCTCTCCAAAATATCTTACTATATATACAATCATAAAACAGATGACAAATTGTTTCATCATAATTACCACAAAAGATACAGGAATATTCAATGTCAATTTTAAATCTCTCTAAAGTTTTCTTTGCTGGGTATATTCTATGTACAATTTTATAAGACACCTCCTTTATTTTATTATTTAAGAGGAATTTGTCCCCAATTAACCACATTCTTTCCCATTTGATTTCTTCAAACTGAGAAGCCCAAAAGGATCTTGCTGCAGGAAGTGTTTTAGTGTGCATTAGATTCCTAATGTATTTGTTTGGGCATTTTTTGGTAGTGATGTCAATGTCGCCAAGGAACATTTCGTGTGTAGTCAAATAACTGCCACTTACAACAGTTGAGTTATATTTTAAAATCTGAATGATATTTCTTGGCACAGCATCAAAAACGATAGCATACTCCTTAGGGGAGACAGGAAATTTTGCTTTTGAAAGAAACTCGTCGTATGTTAGTAACTGACCTTCTGTGTTCATGAGTTGTTCAACTAAAAGAATGTTGTTATCTACCCATCTTTGGTAATATATAGATTTATTTTTATATTGAATATTCCTGTTGTTCCAAATATAACAGTTCGTGGGAGAAAAATTGTGTTTGTAGACCATTTTCCAGGCTAACAGGGCATGCTTGTGAAAGTTGGCCAACTTCACAGGTAACTTCTCAATTTTAAAATCACATTTCAACAAGAAGTTTAATCCTCCCAGTGAATCAAAAATCTGTTTGGGAAAGGTGTTCCAAATACTCTCTGCTTCCTTAATTAAATTACTTAACCATCTCACCAAAAAGGAATTACTTAAGGTTTCAAAAGTCAACACTTCTCAAATATAATATATTGAATATAAGACAGATTACACAGCTTACATCATCCACTTTTTGTAACTCTTAAATGTAGTATGAAATTAATGGAAATAACATATTTTTAGTAAAACCATGAATTAAGTGCTTTATGAAAAAGTGTGTACCAAATATTTTCTTAACAATACAGAAAATACAACTACGTGAACAGAGTAAATTCGTAAAAACTAAATTATAAAAAGCAATTACCTGCACACAGTGCAGTGAAAGAGAGAAGATAGTAATTCATGTGGTGTTGTCACAGCTCCACCTATTCAAAATACATTTCACCTCGTTAGAAAGCACATGGAAACATGGCACACATGGAAAGATCATAAGGTGCATCAAAACGGACATAAAAATACCCGTATAAATAAGAACAGAAAAAAAACACTCTAAAAATCAGTGTCTATTGTGTGCAATCCTTTTCATACAGTGTCTAACATTTGATAAAAAATTATATTTTTAACTTTTAGCGTGGAGCTACAACAGAAACGACTCACCCACAGCAGTCCTCTCTATCTCTGCTGCAGATCGTTCGACCTCAGTAGGCTATAGCGCCACCAGCGCAGCCAATAGGAAGCATGATCCCATTACTGCAGGATTTACTTAAAGAACCCTCAAACTATGATATTTATCTCATTACACATTGACTAGACTACAGTGTGCTTGCAAGTATGTGTGACTTATCACATGATATACAATAATTCAAACTTGTGTAAAATTCGATAGCGCCTCCTGGTGTGGTGTGTAGCCTTCTTGAGCATCAGTGAATGTTTGCAGCTTTAGTAATAGTTGTATATGAGTCCCTCTGTTGTCCTCAGTGTGAAAAAACATGGATCTCAAAATCATACAGTAACTGTTGAAAAGGTGAAAAAAAGCTTTAAATATGAGATCCTTCTCAACTGAAACGGAAATCAAATCAACTGGAAATCAAAGAATGTGCAGGAGCTGGAGGATTTTTCTGAAGAACAGTGAGCAGTTTCACTGCTAGGACAAACATGGGACTCATGATCAACCATCACAAAACATGAAAACAGTCATAGATCAACCAGGTTACAACACACAGTATAAGATTCAAGTGTGCAGTATGTAAACTTTGAAATGGTTCAGTTGGGTAAATTAATCTATTATTTTCTCTTATGGACTGTATGGAAAAATGAATTAGGGCAAAGTGCAAATTTTTATGATCCCTCTTATTACTTTTTTTTTTTAAATGATTAACATTTTGCAGATTCTGTGATGTGTATGTAATCTTTAATGAGCAAAACGCCTCCGTTAACCCTTTCAAGGGAACTTGTGCTGAGTCGATTGACGCAGTGGGAACGTCTATACCCACGCCGCCATAATGAACAGTGTCTGTCTAGTGTGAATCGAGAAAGCACTAGGACGAGAGAACCTGAGCCCCAGGTGTGGAGCCCAAGTCTAGGTCGTGAAACCTCACGAATGTGTGCGGTGAGGACCAGCCTGCCACATCACAAACATCTTGAACAAACTCCTGACACTAGAGTCCTATAGGCAGCCATACTATCAGATGATAGTATGTCAGGGGTGAACACACAATCTGAACTGCTGCTTGCTCGCCATAATATATATATATATATATATATATATATATATATATATATATATATATATATATATATATATATATAAAAGACAGACAACACCAAATAAGACACACGATTTACATAGAGTGCTTGCTGAAGACACAGAAGCTAGTGTTACACTGTTTGGGCAGGCTTTATTGTTTCCTGGTTGGTGAACCTGGTCGTCACACCATTGGACTGATTTCACTCGTGCTTCACGACACAATCACGTAGAGTGTTCCCACAGCTCGTTCCCAATTGACGCAGCGCGAGTTCCCTTGAAAGGGAACTGTGCTTTAGGCCACAGGAGACCCAAGAAAGCACTTATATTTGTATGAAAAAAAGAGACATTTACAGTATTATTAATACAATGACCATGGAATAACTGTTCAAAAAAAAGTATTTGTTTGTACATTTGCAGGATTTGAAAGTGATTTTTTTTTTTTTTTTTCAAACAGGAGAATGTAAAAGAAGGACAATGAGTTCAACATCAAGGCAAAAGAAGAAAAAGAAGTATGTGGTTTTAATCACTGCATGTTTTATGCATAATCCCATAACTGATATAATGGAGTGGAGTGTTAAGGTACATTGAGAGTCATCAGATAAAGCACATTTATGAAAAAAAAGTCATTTTAGCCAATAAGTTAATATGTTTTGAAATTAGGTGAAATGAGACCTTTATATAGCACTTTACTATGTACTACTGTACACCCAAAGCGCTTTACAATCATATCAGGGGTCTCTCCTCAACCACCACCAGTGAGCAGCATCAACTTGGATGATGCAACGGTAGCCAGTGTGCTCACCACACACCAGCTATAGGTGAAGAGGAGAGAGAGTGATCAAGCCAATTCGGATTATGGGGATTTTTGTGCCATGATTGGCAGGGGCCAATGGAGGGAATATGGCCAGGACACCCCTACTCTTTACAAGAAGTGGGTTTTTTAATGACCACATATACCCCTTTTCCACCAAGGCAGTGCTAGTGCTGGTTCGGAGCCAGAGCCTAGTTTTAAATCGGTTCTTTGTTTTTCGACACCCAAAGCACCAGCTCTGAACCAGTAAAAGTGGTTCTAAAATAGCACCAAAACATTGCTGGGCTAGAAGTAAGAACCGCTTGCGTCAGGGGCTAGGGGCGGGGTTACCGTGACCAACAAGACGAACAGAAACTTGTGACCGCCATTTTTTAAATAGCTAATAGCAGCTCGATTGTAATCTCTGTCTATGCAAGTTACGGATGTTGTTTGGATGCCAATGTAGGTTCGCAAAGCCATGAGCATCAATAGTAACGCAACAACCGCCATTGTTGATGGAAGGCTTGATGCATCGGAGCGGTGCGGACCGATCGGAGCTGCGGGAGTGTTTGGAGAGCATACGACTCCTTGTGCTTTTGGATCACTTTCGCAGTGCTTTGATGTCATGCGCCGATCAGTCTGCGAGAAGCCTAACCATCTCAAACAAGCCTGGTGTGTTTGTGTGAAGCGCTGCCGCGCTAGCTTTGCTGGGCAACATGAGATGCATACAGTGACGTAAGATCTGGCTCTGTGGTGGCTCTCTGGCCTGTGGAAAGGCAAACCGGTTCTTAGAAAGCTTGTCAGTCGTACCAACTCTGAACTGGCAATAGCTTTGGCTCTGAACTAGCACCTGGTTCTTGCTGGTGGAAAAGGGGTAATAGAGTCAGGACCTCGGTTTAACGTCTCATCTGAAGGATGGTGCTCTTTGACAGTAAGTGAGCACCCCCTGCTGGCCTTACTAACCCCTTTTCCAGCAGCAACCTAGTTCCCTGAGAAGGGAACGAGACGAGTCTATCAAACGAGTCAAGCAGTCTATCTCTGAGGAGGTAGAGGTGCTGAGCATCGATGCAGTCCACAACCACAAGCATATATGTAGACATGAGTATGGGGAGCAAACAGCTTTGGATCGTGTGTTCCTCCCTTCATTCGCTTCATTACGAGTGGGGACACACGCGGTTCATGTGTTGTTTGTTTGGGAGTGGAGCATGCACGGTCAGCTCTAGTAAAAGCTCCTGATGGCTTTCTTCTCGAGGGAAGAAAGTCAATAAAGATTCTTTGGCTCGGATCTCGCGTTCGCTGATGCAGCGCGTAGATTACGGGTCTGCAATAAAGATTCTGTTACTCGACCTCGGATCTCGCGTGTGCTGAGACAGCACGTAGATTATGGGGTCTGCAATAAGAATAATAGTGGACGGGCTACGTTCATTCATGAAAATTACCAACGTGTGTGCACTATCGGGAGTTTCCCCATGCTACTGTTTATTAAAAAAAAAAAAAAAAAAAAGAGACTGCAATAAGAATCCAGTGGTAATGCAATGCATTCATTAAAGAGATACATTGTGTATTGCAAGCTATGAATTTATGATTATTTTATTGTATGTTGAAACTATGTTTTATATATCAGCCTATATATATAATATATATTCAGCCTTTCATCCAGACTATATTAACTTGTCTGGTTGATTTTTTGCTGTTTGATTCTGAGGAATTAAATAAGTGGGCTGCATTTAAATTTGCTTATCTGACTTTCATTAGTTAGATTCATGTATAGGTTCAGTAATTCATCCAGACCGTGTTAACTTGTCTGGTTGATCTTTTACTACATTTAATTTTGAGGAATTAAATGGTATAATTTGGTGCTACAGCTGTCCACCTCCGAGGAGATGGATGTGCTGAGCATCGAGTTAATGGAATTGAAGATTCTACATCTCAATCTCCTGTGTACAATGAGTTTGGAGTTTTTAACTTGGTAAATGGGGCTGCTGGGCGGAGCAGCACTAGCCATTAACAAACTCCTTGTACAGGCAGAGTGAAATTTCCTGTGCTCCCCCTCAGAAAGATTGGGGACCGGAATGGCATTCTCAACAGAAGCCTTTAAAGCAGAAGATGGATCTGAGGACTGTTTTTCTGTGAAAAAGGTTTCGGCCAAGGTCCTGATGCCACTGGTGTCAGACCTCTGAGGGCAACCCCGACCGGGATGGAGCGGTGTACACCTCAGTATACGGTGCCCGCCCCACCTCGGTGCCCTCAGGAGGCTGTTCTGCCAACCCCGCCACTCTTGGTGCCTCGGGGCGCAGCGGTCTCCAGCGAGCACATGGCTCAGTGTCACCACGACACTGTGTCAAACTCGAACCCTCTAAGGGTGGTTCAAAAAGAGTCAGTTCGGTTGTTTCCTGCCAGGATGCTTCAGGTCACCGAAGTGGCTGTTACAATAACACCAGAGGCCAGTCTCAAGAGACTGGTACCCTTAGTAGATTTTCTGACAGAGTGGAAGAATCTGACGGATATATCTCCATGGGTCCTGCAGATAATAGAGAGAGGTTACAGAATCCAGTTTCGTTCTCCTCCACCTCGTTACAACGGGGTGCTACTCGCGTTAGTACATCCCGAGCAGGCTCTGGTAATGGAGCAAGAAGTAGAGTGTCTATTAGCTAAGGGAGCTATAGAGCAGGTGTACTCGCCCGACAGAGTATCAGGGTTTTACAGCCGCTACTTTATTGTTCCGAAAAAGGATGGGGGGTTGCGTGCCCA
Organism: Abramis brama; assembly: GCF_963993115.1. Taxonomy (NCBI): domain Eukaryota; kingdom Metazoa; phylum Chordata; class Actinopteri; order Cypriniformes; family Leuciscidae; genus Abramis; species Abramis brama. The sequence continues at coordinate 6,959,478 of NC_139970.1, forward strand.
TTTTAGATCTTCGTCTGTTGTATCGTGCAGTCATGAAACTCAAGTTCAAGATGCTCACACTCAAACAGATCGTGACTCAAATCAGATCCGAGGACTAGACGATTAGAACCTTTGGTTGTTTCCTCCATGGTGCTTTTAGACCAGTTCAAGTTCAAGTTCAAGTTTGTTTATTTCTAGAGCGCATTTACTACCGGTTTTTGGCCGACCAAAGTGCTGTACAATAATCACAACACAATACACATTGAACCAACAACATAACTATCGTCAATCAAAATATGGTGCATTAAAAGATAAGTTCAAGTAGATTACACATTAAAAGCTAATCCAAACAAATGAGTTTTTAGTGCTGTTTTAAACTCAGATAAAGTGGAAGCCATTTTAAGTTGGATAGGAAGATTATTCCATAGAGTGGGGCCCACCACTTCAAAAGCTCTATTTCCCCTCTTTTTCAAGCGGGTTCTAGGAATACAAAGGAGGGATTTGTTTCCTGATCTCAGTTCTCGATTTGAAGTATATGGGTGAAGTAAATCCGATAAATAAGCTGGTGCAAGATTATTTAAGGATTATTTGTAGACTAGTAGTAAAATTTTATAGTCGATTCTATATTGAACAGGTAACCAGTGAAGGGATCTCAGAAGCGGTGTCACATGATCAAATTTTTTACCTCCCTTCAGAAAACGTGCTGCTGCATTCTGAACAACTTGTAATCTAGAGATTTGACTCTTAGAAACCCCATAATACAAAGAGTTGCAGTAATCTAGCCTGGATATTATAAAGGCGTGAATAGCAACTTCTAGAGAAGCATTAGATAGGAAAGATCTAATTTTGGAAAAAGAACGAAGATGAAAAAAACTAGAGCCCACTACCGAGGCAATTTGCCTATCAAATTGTAAGTTGTTACCACACCTAAATTACGAACTTTTGCTGAAATAGTGAAATTTAAAAGGTCAAGGTTAGGTAAATATTGTCTTCTATGTTCGGAGGGGCCAAAAACAATAGCTTCCGATTTATCTGAGTTCAAGAAAAGAAAGTTTTTTGAGAGCCATGCCTTTACATCATTCAAACATGCTGATAAATTACTAACAGCATTCGCATTACCGCTGGTCAAAGGCAGATAAATTTGCTTGTCATCAGCGTAACAATGGAAGGCTACATTATGTTTCCTGAAAATGGATCCCAAGGGAAGTAAGTATAAAGAAAAAAGAGTAGGTGCAAGAACAGATCACTGTGGTACGCCACAGGATAGCTTGCGTAATGATGAAGTGAAATTTCCAATTTTAACAGAAAAAGTTCTGTTTGTTAGGAAAGATTTAAACCAGTTTAACACTACCCCGCCTAAACCCACATAGGACTCCAGTCGGGAGATGAGAATTCCGTGATCGACAGTATCAAAAGCTGAAGACAAGTCCAGCATGATTAAAATGACAGAAGCTCCCGAATCAGTAATCATTAAGATGTCATTTAAGACTCTTACAAGGGCCATTTCAGTACTATGATTTGAAACCTGATTGAAATATCTCATAAATGCGATTAGTGGATAAGAAAGACTGAAGTTGCAGAGAGACAATTTTTTCCATCACCTTAGAAATAAAAGGAAGGACAGACACGGGGCGAAAATTTGCTAATATAGATGTATCAAATGTTGGTTTCTTTAGCACTGGAGTCACTGTGGCCCTTTTTAAGCTATCAGGGATAAGCCCTGACTGCAAGCATTTATTAAGTAAAGTTACAAGGCCAGGTCCTACAGTATCAATTAATAACTTCAGATAGCGGGGGTGCATAATGTCAAGGGGACTTGAAGAGGTTTTTAGTTTTAAAACTATTTCTTTTAATGATTCTAGGGAAATCGAATTAAAAGTAGTCCAAGAAGCCAATGGACTCACTGAGGTCAAATTATCATCACTGGTATCTTGTATTTGAACTCTTAGATTTATAATTTTAGTCTTGAAGTAATTTAGAAAATTTTCACATAATGCTTTAGAAGGATTACGGAAAGTCTGTACAGGGGGATGTAATACTGAATTAATAATCGAAAAAAGAACTCTAGGAATTTGATGATGTTCCTCGATCAAATTAGAAAAATAAAGAGACTTGGCCTTTTTAACTGCACTCTGATATGTCCATAGACATTCTTTAAGTATGGTAAAGGATATTTGAAGTTTGTCTTTCTTCCATTTTCTTTCTGCTTTCCTACATGATTGTCTCAGGGAGCGAATATCTTGATCTATCCAAGGCTCAGCTTTACGTTTCGGCTTTTGCAACCTATAGGGTGCAACAGTAATATCTCCAACCATACAGTGTTTAAGGATTCAAGATGTTGCTCAACATCTAGATCTAATATTAAAAATTCATAGGACACTGAGGAAGTGATTTCATTATAACGTTCAGTGAAAGCCTCGCAAAATCGTGGTGAATACGCTCGAACCTGATTTAAATCAGAGACAGTTTTGTATTTTAAACATGATAGGAAAATGATCAGAGATGGGTAATTCAATCACTTCAGTATCAATTATTGAGAGTCCAAAAGACAATATTAAGTCCAGCATGTGACCACGGTTGTGTGTGGGTTCTTTAACCCACTGCACCAGATTATAAGAATCAATGATATTCAAAAACTCCGATGCTAAGTGATCCGAAGCACAGCATACATGTACATTAAAATCACCTAACAATAAAATCCGATCGTATGTAATAATTAAATCCCCAACAAGCTCAGTGAATTCTTCCATAAAATCCTTCGTCAGATGCGGAGGTCGATATATTAAGGCTAAGACAATAGGTTGAGTCCAGTCAAGTATTAATAGTTGAACTTCAAAGCTTGTAGGGTTAATGGAGGGTAGCATTTGGCAGCATGCTCCAAAACTTTCTTTAGCAATAACAGCTAACCCTCCACCCCTACCAACAAGACGGGGAGAGTTATAAAAACAATAGTCATTTGGAACAAGTTCAGAGTACGGGCTCAAATCTCCTACCTTCATCCAAGTTTCGGTGATAAACATAAAATCAAGGTTATTAGATATAATAAAATCATGTAAGATAAATGTCTTATTGACCAAAGACTGAGCATTAATCAGCGCCATTTTGGTCGAATAATAATCCGAGTGTCAGAATCCTGTAGTAGTCGAACCGGGAGGTTGGGAGAAGCAGGGGAATTAATCTGAATATATGTGAGCCAACGAGATGTCGGGACCGGCGTATATTGAACCGCGAAGCTGATCAGATCCTCGGTCCATGGCCGAGATGTAGAGATCTTTCGGAGACCACCTCCCAGATGGATCTTTAGACTGACCAGTTTTCCGCTGCATTTCCCACGTCTTCTCCAACGTTTCCTCGGGTTAACATCCAATGGCCAACGGCGAAGAAAATCTGGAATGTCCCCGAGAGTGCTCCTTTAGGCATTATCTGCGAAATTCCCCAGTTCTGCATCAAAAGCATCCATGCAGCAACTGCGAATATCCAGGAGTGTCTGACGATCATAAACGACAGGCTCCGTATGATAAAAGGGTATAAGAGCACATAAAAACAGCCAAATATAAAACAAAGTAGGGAGTGATAGACGGCATGCCACTCGCACAGGCGCCATCTGGGAAAAAAAATGTCTGTCAGACCAGGACAGGAGTATGGCGGCTTAGAAGCCTTATTATATATATGTAGATATCCCTGTAGGATGTGGTATGCGGCAGGCTGGTCCTCTCCGCTCACATTCGTAAGGTTTTGCAACTTCGACCTGGGCGCTTCCCCAGGTTCTCAAGTGCTCGTCTTAGTTGTGCAGTATTCACACAGACAGGTTCTGGTTCGTATGGTGTGTTGGGCATTCTCGTTCCCAAAGCGTCATTGACGCATCGTCTCGTTCCCTTCTCAGGGAATGTCTCAGGTTACGACTGTAACCCTAGTTCCCTGAGAAGGGAACGAGACGATGCGTCACTTTGTCATACTTCCTACATCCCTGTGATCGACTTGCTTCGGCCCTTTTCGAAGCTAGCGCGGTTCTAAACCGGATGTCCTTTATCCTTTCCTGGTCGTCACGTCACCCGCCCGTGACGCCCACTCTCGCCATTGGACTAGTTGACATAGGTGCTTCAGACGCAATCACGCAGGAGCGTTCCCAAAGCGTCATTGACGTATTGTCTCGTTCCCTTCTCAGGGAACTAGGGTTACAGTCGTAACCTGAGACGTTTTCCCAGGAGGTCTCCTATCCAGATACTGACCAGGCTCAGGCCTGCTTAGCTTCAGTGGACAACCAGTCTTGGGCTACAGGGTTATATGGCTGCTGGATTACAAATAATTCCAGCTGATTTTGTACTTATTTTATTACACAATGAACCTTGAATTTGCTCTGTATGTGTTTTGTGCAGTTTGTAATTAACTTTACATTGTTCAATGCAGAAATAAATTTGGTGCGACGTCTCCACCATTCATTGATTACTTGAAAGAAATTTTGAGAAGGTACCCAGATGGAGGACAAATATTGAAGGTAGGCAAAAAAAGGTTTAAATATTGCATGAATACTTTTGCATCATTGTTAAATGGCATGTATCTTAAATATCTCATTGTATCTGTGTTTAATATTAATCCTGTAACGTACCAGGAGCTGATCCAGAATGCAGATGATGCAGGAGCTTCACGTGTGGTGTTTATTCATGATGAGAGGCATTATGAGACTCAGAGCCTGTGGACTGAAGAGCTCGGAAAGTATCAAGGTATCTGTGTCATTAACACTGACAGCAGATTTAAATCACACTAGACTTAAGATTTAAAAATTACTTTAGAGCCCGCAACAAAAGATATTATAGTTTAAGGTTTTACATTTGTCCTCATTCATATGTCACAACCATGAAGAGTTCAGGAGTTTCACTGCTTACCTTCTGTTTTTTAAACAGGGGAGTAGTTTTATGTTTTTATAGTAAATAATTTTTTTAATTCAGAGATCAATATTTCAGAAAGATTTATCTAAACATTTTTACTTTGTGACTGACACCAGCGACTATGCTGTGGAGAGGCTTTTCATTTTATTCTGCAGAAAAAAAGTGAAACTGCATTCTGGAAAAACTTCAGAATAAGCAGCAAAGGGACTTCCAGTGTAGTGCTGAAGCAGATGGCTGCTTGAAATAATGTCTCCAGACTGGTCGATTGTAATCCCCTGTAAAATATACTTGGGAAGTTAAAAACAAGCTAAAGTTTAACATGGAAGGGGAGAAGCAAAAAAGGGTTAAAAATAAAGCAGGCTCCAAACAGGAAAAAGGACGGTAATGGAAATAATGGCAATGCCGGAAAAGCAAACAAAGCAGTAGCTAGCTCTGGTATACAGGTCATTTGAGACGAAATACGAGCGTTTAGAGCAGACTTCAAAAATGATATGGGTGCATTTCGACTCTCACTTCGGGATGATATGCGGAATGAGCTGAACGATTTTAGAGAAGAAATTAATCAGAAATTTAAAGACTTCTCAGGCGAACTGCAAACCACAAACACCAGAGTGAGGGAAGCAGAACAATGCATAGCCGACATGGAAGAATGGAATGTAGCAGCAAGTGACGCACTCCTTGAAGTGTTGGAGAATCAAGATGCTCTGCAAACAAAGTTAACCGACATAGAAGCTCGCTCTAGACGGATCAACCTCCGTAAGGTTGCTTCCCTCGGAGGGATCCGAGGGAAGCAACCTAATAGAGTTTGTGACGAGGCTTATAAAGTCGGAGCTTGGCCTGTTGTTCAAGGAAACAGAGATTGGAATACAGCGCTGCCACAGAGCACTCGCACCAAAGCCTCCCCACGATGCACTACCCAGATCGCTGGTTCTCTAAACTCTTGGAAGCAGTGCGAAAGAACAAGTACTGCACACAGCATGGAAAAAGAAAGAAGTTTGATTCGAAGGAAAGAGGATCTATTTCGACTTGGACTACCCTCCAGAGATACTGAAAAAGAGGAAGGAATATGTGGGGATCTTAAAGGAGCTCAAATCCAAGGGGCTTTGATTTCAAACGCCATACCCAGCAAAGCTGAGAGTGTTCTTTGAAAATGGTACCCAAATCTACGAGAATGCAGCAGAGGCAGTTAAAGACTTGAAGAAGGAAGGATTCTCTTTTGATAACTTCAAGGAGCCTGAACCAAAACAGTGGAGACTTGCAACATGGGAAAGAGCAGGTGCAAATTGACAACGCCAAGCAGTCAAGAACGGATACGGGAGAAGTTACGAATATATATATATATATATATATATATATATATATATATATATATATATATATATATATATATATATATTGTGCTTTGTGAACTTGACAGGCAACACCAAAGAAGTCACAACTAAGGCTTAGTTTCATTCTTGCTTCAGAGACGCTACGCTGGGGGGCGTTCCCCAAAGTGTCATAGTCGATGCAGTGTCTCGTTCCTTTCTCAGGGAACAAGGGTTACAGTCGTAACCTGAGATGTTTCTGGTGTTGGCAGTCTCATTAAATAGCATATTGAGAGCATTGTACATTTACTGTAGACTGATAATATTAAAATACACAAATAACATTTTAAATAAAGAATAAATCAAGCAGTATTTTATTTTGTTCTTCTAACTGCTACTCTAAACCGGAAAACAATATCCTAGAGTTTTTGCTCAGAACAAACCAATTCATTTTTAATTCCTGATTCGAGAATAACAGTCTACATTACTGCTTGTTTATAGGTTTATAGTCGTTAAGTGTGTCCCCAGCTTTAGCTACTTTGGGAGCAACCAAAATAATAAATTAGACACACTTTTCCATTAATAACTGACATCTATTTTCCTCTTTTGAAAAGCACCAGTCACAACTGTTGTATCTTAAACTGGTTGTATCTCAGATATCTAAATCTATGTCAAAATCTTTGCTGCAAATACCTGCATATAGTACATATACAGTATGGGAGACATGATTCATTAGGAGCAGTCTTTGACAATACTGAAATTATTTATTATAGGCAAAAGACTACTCTTTATTTGTTTGATCATCTGTTTGCATCTTTGATGGCAGGACCGGCTCTCTATGCCTTCAATGATGCAGTCTTCACAGAGGAAGACTGGGAGGGAATCCAGAGAGTTGGCAGAAGCATCAAGCAGGATGACCCAACAAAAGTCGGGAGATTTGGGATCGGCTTCAACTCTGTTTATCATATTACAGGTGAAATACATTACATTAACAGATTGGCTCTTATAACCTTTTTGGGTATTCTACTAAGTGCCTGCTGAATCCTACAATATCGCTTGTTGATTTATGTAGTGTTAACATCACAATATGCCAGTTAACTCTTTCCCTGCCAATGACGAGATTTTCCATCATTTATGACACAACGCTTTCCTGCCATTGACAAGTTTTTTTCTGGCAATACCTGTTTTCACTGTAATATAGTAGGGGGCGCTACTATGCATCTTCTGAAATAGTACAGAATCTCCTGATCCAAAAATAAGCAAAGGAGAAGATCTGGGGTGCTTCTCATTTCTTATTTGAACATCCTTGCTTCCTTTCCTCGCTTCTCAGCTCCAGCACCTTCGGATATGAGGGAAAGATACACCTGTGTATCCTTGCTCACAACTCCTCTGGAAGCTTCCTCGCTTCTCGTTCCTCACCTCCTTGCGATGCAATTAGAGAATTTAGATGTTCTTCAAGATGGCTGAATTCGATCGGTTTCCGGGTCAAGGGCTGGAGGACGGAGGAGCGAGGAAACAAGGAAGCATCAATTTGAGTATTGAGAAGCACCCCAGAAGGAGGGGGTAGAAGATTGCTTACGTACATATAAGCTAACATGATCATCAAACATTCAACAGCATATAAATCAAAACTGCCTAACATTAACAAATGAAATGTGGAACCCATGAAGAGGTAATGACTGTGAAGTTTTAGGGGTGTTCATGGACTCGATCTACTCCATTTATGTTTTGATCATTGTTCTGAATCCGATCCAGATGTAGTCTTTGACAAAAACACAATTTTTAATGAAACTTACCCACATTTGAAATGTTGAAAAAAAATTATGTAGCTAGATTTTTTTCAACATTTTTTGTTTGTTTGTTTAACATATTCCAACAACAAAATATTCTGGGGGCCATGAAAGTTTTGTGAATAGGCTCGCAACTATTTTAGAAAACACCAGCAGGGAAATAGTTAATGTATTTTCAAATTACATAATACATTACAATATGTAACCAACGCTACTAATTATCAAATTAAACATTTATAATTTTATGTATTCTCTAGATTAACTTGCTGAATTAGCACATCCTACACAAGTTACTACTAAAGCAAATCTTCGTAGAATGATGTGCTCATATTGTAATAATTCATTTTCTTTTTCAATTCTACAATGTTAAATTTGCCACAGGGTAGGCTATATGTTTTCAGTATTATTACTGCAAGTATCACAACAGAAAGATACTGTTGCAGATTACGGTTTTAATGGTTAGTCTATTATTAATATTATAATGTGCGTGTTTATTTACAATTTTTTTACATTTAGATATCCTTTCTATCGTCTAACACAGTTAATCTTAAAATAACACCAAAAAACATACATTTAATGACACTGTTAAATATAATATTTTACGAATCAAAACTGTACATTGTAATGTTGTCGTCATCAAGACTATAAAACGGCGCAGGCATTTTACGTGATCAGATTCTACTGTCTAATAAAAGACCTGCCGCAACACACATCTTGTGAAAGAGAAGAAGGCTGGAGCGATTAGCGCAAGTCACAGATCTTATAGGCTCAAGAGGATGGATCAATGGAGGACCAATAAAGGACCTGTGAGCCTGGGGTTGTGATCCATATCCAGACTTTAAAACCTTATGAATGTGTGCAGAGAAGATCTTGTTAAGGGGGACACCCTTAGATACTGTCGTAGAAGAAGCCACTGACCACTGACTACCACAAAGTAACCCGCACACCTCAGAAAGGGTATCTGTAATCCAGTGTGATATACATTGTTTGGTGACTGCAGCACCCCAACAAGAAATGTTTTCAGACAAACATTTTCTTTATTTGCCAAAAAATGGCAGACTGCAGGAACATAACACCTCTTGCTTAACATTAAGTCAATAATATAGCCCAACATTACTAATCACAAGCCAAACAACATCCATCAGTTTTGGTTGAAAATAAAGCTTAATTTTCCTACAAATCATCAGAAATGTCCAAAGTTATACTGTATTATAAAATATTAAATTATAATGCTAAAAATCTGTGAGGGTAATTTCTTATTTTTTGTCAGGAAATCTTATGCATCCACTGAGAAAAAAAAAAAAAACTGTACACTTCTCTACACTAGAAATAAACTTGTGGATTTCCATATGTTTGCTTCAAAATTCTTTAGAGATAAGTATTATTTTCCCCTTTTTTTTATTTGTTTTAATCGAAAATAGGGTGTTGTGAGCATTAGTGAGTACACGCATGTATAATGTTTGTTTCATTCATACTCGTAGCTGGAGAGCGCCCTCACGCAGAAAGTCCACAAGTGAGACTCATAGAAGTCATAAAACTTATGACATTCCAGGAAATCTTTTATATGGACAAAAGCATTCGGATATCGCTGTAGCAGAATAAAATGCAAATAGAGACATATTGACCTATGAAACATGAAGACAATAAACATACGAAAGCAACAGTATATGGTTTATCTGTCTTCTAGACATCTTGGATATTTTCATTAGAACAAAGTATATTTAAAATTCAGTGCTAATCAACATAGCCTTTATCACTGTAAAAAATAGTATTAAATAATATAATTTCTGCCTCATTCTGTCAGATCACAAAAGGAAGTTATTTCAAACACTCGACTGACGATATGAAGTAAGTTTGGAGTAAAGACATTATTAAATGTTCTCTTTGATGGTCAAAAGGTTTATAGATGCTTCTCATTTCAAGTTTGGAAAGAGGTTTGGCACATGTTGCATGTTATATGTGACTCGAACTCAGCTTGCAGAGATGGAGCATCATTTACTGCGAAGTGTGAACCGCTCTGATCACAGCGATGCGCGTCACCATGAAACACGCATATATTTAAAACAACTATTAGTTGTAATGGTTAACACCAAAAGACAAATGGAGAAATCTGTCTTCATTCTCTAATAATGTTTATTTTCATACTTTTATATTATGTTATACTTAGTCTGTGAGAAGTTTGCACCCTGTATAATATTTAAGAAATGCTGTTGCATAATTTTATGAGATTTTTTTATTTTGATGAATCTCAGGTGATATGTAAATAAAAAAGAAACTTCGTAGGTCTGTGCAATGCAATATTGACACAAAATAATTAATAAATAAAAAATATATTTTGCCAATAACAATAATTATGCAATATTTTCGAGTATGTTATTATTCTGGTACCTTGACAGCTGACTCCAAAAGGTAGATATTCTTCATATTCTGTGTGGTTGGTTCCCAGCAGTAACAGAATAAACTTTACCAACAAGTTTTAATTGATTTTTTTATACTTTATATGGGCATTTGTACCTTTTTAAGGGCAATTTTTCTATCCTAATTAAATGTATACATCTTCTTACATTTAATTAATACATTTTGGAATAAGACATTATAGGGCTGTTAGCAAGCAAACCAGTCTCAACAAAATTAGTTTTTCCAATGCAGATAACAGAAGCTGCATCTGAAGTGCCATTTAGATGCATTTACACAGGCTGTTTAATGCAGCTCATTAACCTACAGTTACAAATGCATACATTTATTTTATTTTTTTTATAAAATGTTGAATATATTTAAAACAACTATTAGTTGTAATGGTTAACGATAAGAAGAATTTATTTAAATGAAAATATTTAAAGATTACTTAAAGATTACTTTAAATATGATACTATGATACTAAAACTACCAGTAGGTGGCGGCAAGTCACTATTGAGTCACATTAAAATGAATTGTTCACATGGCTGATTCGTTTATACGGCAAAAATATTTTTTGCTTGCATAGCATATGATACGCAGTTTTCGCATGCATATGATACGCACTTTATGGCGTGCACGCACTCCACACCCCTAATCCTACCCAAGGGGTTTAGTGCATATCATTTGCACGTACAAACTATTTTTGGCATATAAATGGCACGAGAAATAAAGTTTGTGCTATAGATTACGCACTTTCATGAGATCGTGTTGCCCGATCATATTCAGTAGGCTTGAGAACTATAACCTCCCGCAGCCACTCATGTCCATCGGCGCCATCATAACCTTCAAAACATTTTCTGATTTGAGTGATCCATCTGTATCATGCTAGCTAATCCTTACTAAAAATGCAGTTCTATAATGAGCCGTTGGCATGAATTGTACTCGTGAAGGAGCGGTAGTGGAGCTTTCGGAGCGACTGAAAACCACGACACTCCGACTTTTAAAAAATCCACTCCACACTCCATTCAAAATCACACCACTCCACTCCTCGCTCCGCTCCCACTCCACTCTGCTCAGAACTGCTCTCCAGCCTACCGTCATCTTGAGCTAGTTACATATGGTAGTGCAACATCAACAATTAATATTTTAGGCTAGAGTACTGTGAAGTCCTGTCTCTCAAAGTCAGCTAATGAATTTCCTGAGCGGGACGCACACACAACATGCAACCAAGTGAGCAATTAAAGAGATAGCTTCACCTATGCGCATCACGATCACGAAAGGACACAACCAATCAAGCATTAAACGCATTAAAGCAACACTAAAGATTATTTTTTACCTTAAAATAATGTTTCCAAAATCGTTTCAGTGGTTCATCAAGTCATAACAGGGTGAAAGGCACTTCTGCATTCACTTTGCGTCCATATATCTGCTATAACTGCACTATGCAACTTTGCCAGATCGGGTAGCATTTCTGTAGTTCGAATGAGACATAAGAAACTACAAATTTGACTTGCTTTACGGCAAGCGTTACAATAGTCATTATTTAGTTTTTCTTTGTTTCTGATGTCGCAATGCATCATACTTTCATAAAATCATGCAACATACTCCACCTTGTCTGTGAACATCATTCATTCCAAAGCCGGTGCTGGATAAACAGCGACCGTGTGGGCAACAGTAGGTTGCAGTAGGCTAAATTATGTACGACAGCGGTAATAAATATGGAAGTGGATGCACGCACTTGTTGCTTTTCGCTGAGGAGCCGAGAGTAACTCGGAGTCAGCGGTGGTCCAGCTATTGTGGCTAAGGGACTACGTCTCCGTTCCCTCCTTCAGGGAACGAGGGCTGCATACGCAACCGAGACGTTCCCTTTCAGTCGTTCACGTTCTACTATGGAAAGCGCCACTAGAGCTGCCACCTTCCAGTGCCTGGACTAGGGATGCTCAACCGCCACTCGTTAATCGATTATTAACCGTTAACTGATAAGATTATAATATTGAATTGGCATTAAATACAAATAAAATTGACGTGTATCTGCGACCCTTTAAAAAATTATCAATGGGTTTATTTTAACGTGCAAAGTGCAAACAGCAGCATACAGAACAGATCAACAACAGAACCTGGATTCAGTTTAAATGTTCACGCACCTGCAGCATTTCTGACAGTGAGAGAAAAACAGAATAAAATAATACAAATAAAAAACAAAATAGGCCTACACTAAATATATTTTTTAAACTTAAATAATTAACAAATTAAGATGACAAAAAGAAAACACTGAATCCGTTTGAACAAAGCTTTCAAAAACCGGCAATTTTTTTCCGTTAGACTAAGATTTTTCGTTAAATAAAAATAGCAGCCCTACCTCAACACGTCCTCAACACCTTGTCTAATTTTTATTTTAAAAAAGCAACATATCAACGTGATGTGGGGTCAGTCTGGAGCGCAGCCTGTTGACAGTCAAACACAAAGTGTATATTCGCATCGCGTTATTTACTCGCTCTAGATTACTCGTGGGATGTTTTTCACGTCACTCGCGAATAAAAACATCCCGCGAAAAGGAGTGTGTCATCATCAACAACAACACAATTTCTTTCTGCCATAATTTTTCCGTCATGTCTGAAATAAATGATATTGCTGCTCTGTACTTGTTATGGAAGTCCCAAATACGGAGGAAAGCCAAACGCCGACGTGTCTGGGTTCACAGCACCATCCAGAGGCGCACTCAACTCTGTGAATTTCACCGTCTTCACGCGAATTTTCCGCTCGAGTTGAAATTTTTCAACTTGCGCGGAAGACACGATTGAGGCGATTATCGAGCTTTTCCCGGCGCGAATTCGCGTCTATTCGCATCTTTGCATTGACTTTGTATGTAATCTACTCGCGCAAATAATTAAATTCGTGTTTGGTGTGAACACGCCATTAGACCCGCGGCAGAAAACACCCTCTCCGATGGGACGAATGTCCCGGGAATACACAGGTAACGTCTCGCTAGAGACGTGTGTGGTTGCGCGTGTCGACGCGCTCCATGAGTTAATAAATATAAGCTATAGTATTTTATTTTTAAACCATGCAGCAAAAAAAAAAAGAAGCTTAAAAAAAAACCCGTTTTAAACCATTTAACTGATAGTATTAATCGGTCAAAATTTTTACTTTCGGTTAACGTTTAAACGGTCAATATGAGCATCCCTAGCCTGGACGAAAGCCTCGTGACCCCCGCTATTTTGAGGCGGAGAAGGGCAAGGCTTAGGCCAGGGAAGTCAACTGCTGTTCCATAGGACCACTGGGAAAGCGTACCCTATCAAGGAAGGAAGGTACGCTACGGAAACCACATCCTGCCGAAGGGAGGTAACATGTGGAGAATACACATATGGACTGAGCGGATGACCGGCAGTACAACATATGGAATGTCACTGGGATGTCACTGCCTATAACAGGGGGGAGGATCAACCAAACAGTGACGGCAGAACAGACTCTGCCGAGGGAAGACACGGGTTTGCCGCAGGGAGCCGTACCGTGGAAGAATACACACATGGGATCGCCGTGGGGATCACAACATATGGACCCAGCCTAACACAGGTTCCACCAGTGCACACGAGTGATAGGCCTAGCTTCGGACATTCAATGCACATACATTATATATACACATATATATTATACATATATACATATACATTCTACAAACACGTGATACACTATTGTGACCGTCCATTTGGGGGGACAGGGAACGATCGCATCCAGAAACGCATGGGTGGAATGGCATCTTGAAAAAGACGCAAACGCACCCTTGTTGCTCTTTCAGGAAATGGGACCCATCACCAGTGCCGGAGCACACAGGGGAATGACGCCTGTTCAACACTGAACAGTGAACTGAAATAGTGAAGCACTCCTTTTTCTGCCCTCTAACCAGCTGTCAACAAACACAGAAATTTGATGCTGTTAAAACAGCAGTTGAGAGCTCAAAGCTCGCGATCACCGCTGCACTCGCGCTGTACAACCACCAGCAACTGGGAGAGTCTTCCTAGAAGAACACCGACACACTCGCTCGTTGTATACAACAATACTCTTCAGAGACATCAAAAACGATCGGCTCCGAAACAAAAAGCAACTAGTGCGTGCATCCACTTCCATATTTATACCTGCACCGTGGGGGTGGAGTGTGTGATGCGAATCACGCACGCCAATTACATTGACTCGCTCAATAGTACTCAAAGATGACAGGCTCCCTAGCGTGATCCCATTCAGTCGAACATCGACTACGTCGAACGTAAACAACTGAAAGGGAACTACCTGAAAATCACTGTTTATTTCATTTGTATCTTTGTTCTATTGTATTTATTTGTGTTTTTTGTAATTGGATTATTTGTTTATTACTGACTGTTTACTTGTCTTTAATAAAAAAATTAATTTACATTAATTAGGCTAGTAGTTTTTGTTGTAGTATCAGAATTGTAAATAGAGAATTGTGATATTTCACTGGTCTCTAAACATTTAAACCACTGACTCAAACAGGTCAGTAGAAAAAAATCCTTAGCATTGAGCCATGTTGAAGCCGCTCTAAATATGCCCTGTGCTATTAAATGAAAGATAAAATATGACAGAGCATTAGAATGAACAGTGAAAGTAACAGATGCTTGTACAATTCATTTTAACAGGCATAATTATGCATGTAAATAACTGAAGGGAATATTCAACAAATATAATTCATATTCTTTTGGTTTCTCTACCTAATATATTTAAAAATGACAAATGCAGTGAAAATAAAGGTATCATTATTGGTATTGGCAAAAATAAAAGTAGCGGCCTCCTTATGGAAAAAGTGGTATCAGTGCATCCCTAGTACTTGGTGTGTCGGATTCTGACATGGATTTGGAACAACAATATTAAAAATTATTATTGTTTATTTACAGACTTGCCATGTGTATTCAGTTCTGAACACCTAGCCATCTTTGACCCTCAAAAGAAGATGTTTGGAGATGATGAAGAAGGCTATCGATGGTCTTTAGATGATGAAGAGGACAGAGAGAGCCTTTTGAACTTGAGGGATCAGTTCCAGCCTTTTCAAAATGTAGTCAGTCAAGTCATCAGTTGTTCCTGGGAGAAGGTCATCAGCGAGGAGCAATACTTCAAAGGAACGCTTTTCCGCTTCCCTCTGCGTAATGAGGCTTCTGAGATCTCAGATAACTTGTATGACTCCACAAAAGTTACACAGCTTTTTGACAGCTTCATTGCTGATGCAGACATCAGTCTTCTTTTCCTGAGAAATGTGTCATCCATTACTTTGATGCATATTGACACCAATGGTTTCTGCAACAATAGGTTAAAAGTTTCAGCGTCAAATCAATTTGACACTGACCTGTCTCATGTCAAGCAGGAATTATTTGACAGAAACACTTGTTTCAAAACAGTATCACACATTTCCCAGAAAATGGAAGAAACAAAGTCCCAGTGGCTTGTGACACCTTGCCTTCTGAAACATGGATATAAACCAGAGATTGACTCTCTAGCCATTAAGCTGAGCTTCTACCCTCAAGTTGATGCAGCTTTTCAAATAGATGAAGACAGATCACTTTGCAATGGGCGACTAAGTTGCTTTCTGCCACTTCCAAATAATGACTCAAACAAAACTGGGCTTCCCATTCACATCAATGCTTGCTTTGGCCTGACAGATAATCGGAGGTTCATTAAGTGGCAAGAGGAGGATCAGAAGAATGATGAGTCTGCAAAGTGGAATGAGCTACTTATAAAAGAGATCCTTCCTCATGTATATATTATGATGATCCTGGATGCCATTCAGTTATCCAGAAACTCGACCCTGTCTGCTGCCACTGTGTACAATCTTTGGCCTGACCTATCCAAGACTGTACATAAAGACAGATGGCATGAAGTTGCAACAGATACTCTGAGGGGTCTAATTGAATACAAGATCTTTCACCTTGCCAGAGATGAGAAAATCTGGGTGTCTCCCTCAGATGCGGTTTTTCCAGTCAACAATATATGTAGTGACACAATGTCTGCGATATCAAGATTATTGATTGCTGAAGGAGAGAATCTGGTCACAGTCCCAGAAAATATTTTGAATGATGTTCAAGAAATCTTCCCTGAAAGTGATACCTTGACATGGGTGACTCCATCTTATGTTAGAGATGTCCTTCACAGAAGTGAGGCTGAAAACCTCAGTAAAGATGACAAATACTCTCTTCTTGAATTTGCTCTCAGTGATGAGAAGTACACAGAGCTACAAGGTCTTAAGCTTCTGCCTCTCAGTGATGGAACCTTCACATCATTTAGCAATGAATTGCAGAACACTGTTTTGATCGACAATGGGAAGTTTCCAAGGTAAGGTGTGATACAGTTGTCTCTTTCCTATTTTAATTCTTTAGTGTGTTTATATTGTGTTTTCAAAGTAATAATAGTCTGTTTTTTCTTTGTTTAGAACATTGCTGCCATTTTGTAAAGAAAGATTTATACCCAACGATCTGAGCCATGTATGCACTAAGCAACTAAGGAAACTAGCAACAAAGAGTAAGACAATTGTTTAATATATTTTATCGGGAGGGCTTATAAAATATTTAATTAATATCATGCATGTTTGTGAAATTTGGTCTCACTATTTTTTCAGGCACATACAACATAATCAATTTGGATGCAAATCATGTTGTTGCACTCACCAAGAAGCACTTACCCATGGACTGGAAGGTGACCCATGGTCATGTGACATGGAAAACAGCAGAAGATCATCATCCACCAAAGAGCTGGTTGTCTGAATTCTGGAAGTTTCTTAGCACTGAATGGAATGAGTTAAATGACTTTATTGACATTCCTTTAATACCACTGGAGCCACTACAGAGTTCAGGCAATTCTATATTGTTAGCAAGGTTGCAGAGTAACACAACTTTGATTTTTCAGAGTAGCACAGCATCTAGCTTGTCAGATCATGTTCAGAAAGTGTTAGGAATGGTGGGGTGCACAGTCATAAAAAGAGATTGGTGTCTTAGACATCATGACATTGAGAGGTATGTTCTTCCTGCTTCACCAAGAAGTGTTCTACAAGTCTTTGTGAACTCACACAGAGATCAGGTCATCAAAGGAATTGCCTCTGCTTCATCACAGGAAAAAGAGGAGTTGAAAGTGTACCTCTCTTCTTTGGACTCTTTATCAAATGCTGAAAAGAACTTCCTTTCCATGTTGCCAATCTTCAGAATGATGTCTGGGAAATATGTTGCAGTTCAATCAAAGCAAGCATTTATTTCAACTACCAATCCAGCCATTCCAAATGATCTGCCAATGCCTGAGACCATTGTACAGTGTGCAAATGAAGCTGATCGCAGACTTTTGACTCTTCTGAATATTGAACTCTTGGATGCCGCTAAGGTGGCTGTTCGTTTGGTTGACTGCATTGAGGCAGCCTCTTTCCAAAAAGGTGAGGAACAGACAGTAATGACCTGGATATTGAATAATGGTAGCATTCTACTCACACAAAGTAAGCAGCTGCTCATGAAAACTAAAAATCTCAAATTTATTGAGACAACTCATGGAGAACACAAACAAGCCTCAAATGTTTTTGATCCAAGAAATAGGACATTTCAGGATCTTTTTGAGGCAGAATTCTTTCCCCCACCTATTTACACAAAGACAGAGGAAATGCTTCAGAGTTTAAAAAGCCTTGGCCTAAAGACAGAGCAAAAAGAAATTTCTACAGAAAACATACTCCAAGTCATAAATCATATTGAAAAGCTTTTTGTCCACTCACCCGATAAGGCATTCAAAAAAGCACATACTCTAGTTCGAGTCCTGAATGAGAATGATTTCCTTTCAAAATTCACCAAGGCGCAGATAGAAGAGCTGAAGCAAAGGCAGTGGTTGCCCTGTGAAAATCCAAAGTTCTTGAATGGAAGCATTTGTAGAAATCTTAAGAGAGGTCTGTATAAGCCATCTGAAGTAAGGGATTCAAAGTATTCTTCAATTGTTGGATATGTAATGCCACTTACCTCTGAGCTAACAGGACATGTCTGCAGAAATCTTGGACTGTATGAGCCCCCTCCTGCTGAAAAAGTCTTGGAGAACCTCTCTGCACTGAGATCAATGGTCAACCCAAATTCAGATTTTCAGTTTAAAACTGAGCTGCACAGTATTTACAAATTCATGCAAGACAACATGAGAAATTTCACAGATTTAATAGACACAAAAAGCATCCCCTGGATATGGAATAAAAGTGAGTTTGTCTGTCCAGGAGATATAGTTTTAGCCTATCCACCTGAATTGAATCTAAGCCCCTACATCAAGAAAGTGCCTGAAGAGTTTTTGCAATATGAAAACCTGCTATCAAAATTTGGTGTGAAGAAATCACTGTCCGATGAAGAGATTGAAGACATACTCCATGACATAAAACAAAGAATTGACTGCAGGTATCCTCCTTATGGAGACTTGACAGAACTTAAAGTGTCAATTGCTATTCTTGACTGGATGCGAAAGAATGGGAAGCTTTTAAAGGACAGTACCCCTGTGCCTGTCAATGCACAAAGTCAAAACTTTACTCTTCAGTCTTTGTCCAAAACAGTCTTCTGTGACATCAGTGCCGAAGGACTTGATGACCTGAAACAAGACAATGAGGAGTTCTATGTCATTCATGAAGAAGTTTTACCCATCACTGCAAGATGGTTGAAAGTCCCATTCTTAAGTACTCGCATCTTAAAACCACAGCTCATACAAGCAGGGCAAGAGTCATTTGGTATAGAACAATGTGGACAAACTGAACCAATTACTCAAAGAATTAAAAACATTCTGAAAGAGTATGATGAAGAAAGTGACATTTTCAAAGAACTCCTACAAAATGCTGAGGATGCTGGGGCAACCACATGTAAATTCCTCCTTGACTTCAGAAAACACAAAGACCCCCCTGAAACTCTCTTTGATCATGGAATGGCTCTCTGCAATGGACCATGCCTTTGGATTTTCAACAACGAGCTTTTTACAGAAGAAGACTGGAGAAACATTGTCAAACTGGGGTCAGCATCAAAGGAAAAAAAAGTTGAGATGATTGGAAAGTTTGGGCTTGGATTTAATTCTGTTTACCATGTGAGTGATATTCCCTCGATTTTGAGTGGGAAAACCCTTCTCATACTTGATCCAAATGTCACCCATTTGGAAAAGCACATTCTCAGCAAAGGAAACCCAGGAATTAAACTTGACCCATTCCAGGAACGACTGTTCAAAAGGTTTCCTGGACAGTTAAAATCTTATGAAGGAATTTTTGATTGTGATTTGTCAGTGCAAAACAGCAAGAAAGCTTACAATGGCACCTTGATTAAATTACCATTTCGCACTCAGGAGGAGGCCACCAAATCAGAAATCAGTTCAAAGGTATTTAATGAAGAGCGAATTAGGAGTTTTAAAAATCATTTGACTGACAAATCACAAACACACCTACTATTTCTGAAGAGCATTACATCTATGTCCCTTCAAACTGTAGCTGAAAACTCATCTACTCCTCCAAAAAATGATCAGATTCAGACTCCTCTCAAAATATCCAGAGAAGTCATGAATTCATTTCCTGTCTCAAATGACACACTTCTCCAAGAGATCGAGAAGACCTTAAGAAATAATGACATCACATGCCCCAAAATTATTGATGTCAAGAGAGCACACATTGTTAAAATAGTTCAGGAGCACTCAGAGAAATCCTTCACCCAATACTGGCTTTTGTACTCATGTTTTGGGATGCATGAGTCTTTGCAAATGTTCCAGAGAAGAAATGAACAAGATCCTGTGTTTTCATTTCCAATTGGAGGTATAGCTGTACCTTTGCATAGAGAGGCAAAAACTAATGCATGGTCCCCTGATGAAAGCCTCTTTGGCCAGGCTTTTTGCTTTCTTCCTCTCTCAATTGAGACAGGTCTTCCAGTCCATGTCAATGGAACTTTTGCAGTCACATCAAATAGGAAAGGTCTATGGGAAAAAGGAGTGAAGTCTGAGTGGAACAAAGCTTTACTGAAAGATGCCGTAAACTCTGCTTACATTACTTCACTGCTTGAGCTGAAAAAAATGGCCCAAAATGGACATACCCAAAACTATTCCTTCTATACATTTTGGCCTAACACAGAGACAGTAAGCAAAGCATTTTTACCCATGGTTGAGTCATTCTACTCAGCAGTTGTGCAGAATGCCAATGGTAAATCTCTTGAGCTTTTCAGCAATGGAAAAAATTGGTGTTCTATAGACAAGGTGAGATTTCTGAATCCAAAAATTGAGGAGAACCAAACAGTTGGAGACATTGCAATGAAAGTGTTCTTGAGCTTGGGAGCTTCATATTCCAGTGTTGTTTCTCTCCCATCATGGGTAAGACAGAGTTTCATCGATTGTGGCTTCGAGCCAGAGATCAAACAAAGAACAATCAACTGGCCTGAGTTTTACAACATTGTTTTTGAGAACTTGAGTTCTGTGGACACACACTGCAGAAATACTCTTGTGCTGAATGCCATTGACTTGAATGATCCTGCTGTTGATGACCTACTGCAAAGTTACCCTTGTATTCCAACACAGAGTTGTAAGAAGCTTCAATTTATCAAGCAACTTGTAAATCCTACAGGCAAAATGGCTTGTTTGTATGAACTTAAGGAAGGACGCTTTCTTAAAGGAACAGAAAATGACTTTCTCTCACCAAAAAGGATTCATCGACTTTCAGATTTGGGAATGCTGAGTGACCGCCTCCCTTTAGAGGAAATCATAGAAAGAGCAGAGAAGATATCCTGTGTTTGGCAACAGGATCAATCTATATGTTATAAACGTCTCCAGTGTCTCATGGAGTTTATAAAAGTCTCCATAAAAGAAGATGGTAATTCTCTGCACTGGCACACACTGTCTCAAATTCCATTCCTTCCTGCCTTAGTTCCTTTAGTTCAGCTAAACAAGAACGCCACTGTTCTTAAGAAACCTGAAGAAATTTACAGTGGCAGTTTTCACAATTTAGTAAGCATGACAGAATTCACAGTTGATCATTCAAACCTTCAAATACACAATTATGATCCAGTTCTCCATAAATTGAGAGTACTTACAAATCCACCAGTTGAGACGGTGCTTCAGCAGCTGTTAAAAGCACACCAACAATCAAATGCAATTAAAAAGACGGCTCTCTTCAAGATTGCCCAGTCTTGCTATAAATATCTCAACAATTACTTGTTAGAACAAAAAGATCCCAATCCTATTATTGGTCATGCAAAATTATTTCCATTCATTTTTATTGAGGATCACTTTGTAAATGTGAGGTCAGTGGCCAGAAGTGAACATTTTGAGGAGAAACCATATCTCTATGTGCTTCCAGTCATCTTCTCCAAATTTGAGAGGCTCTGGGACTACCTTGGTGTCAACAAACAATTCACAAAAGAGCAATATCTTGCTGCACTTGATGAAATCAAGGCTTTAAATGGATCTCAACCTCTTTCCATGTCAGACCTCCATAAGTGTGTTGCAATACTCATAAATGGGCTATACAAAATCAAAGATGAAAAGCTTACGAACTGTCTCATGCCTGATGAGAGAGGAGTGTTGACATCTTCTAAAAAGCTGAGATTTAATGACAGCCCATGGATGCCTGTCTCAGCTGGTGTCAAGCTCGCCCATGATCTGATACCTCGTTCTGTGGCCTGTCATTTTGGTTTAATGACAACAAGACACCATACTTTGAAGAATCATTTGGTCCGTGGGTTTTCCCTTCATGTCAAAGAGTTTGGACAAACTGAGAAACTAACTGTCCGAATAAAAAATATAATTGATGCATATCCATCTAAAAAGGATATTCTGAAAGAGCTCATTCAAAATGCTGATGATGCAGAGGCAACAGAAATACACTTTGTGTGGGACAAAAGAAAACATAAGACAGAAAAGATATTTGGAAAGGAATGGGAACTGGTTCAAGGCCCGGCTCTTTGTGTGTACAACAACAGAACATTTTCTGATGATGATCTGCAGGGGATTCAGCAGCTGGGGGAAGGAGGAAAACGTGGGACTTTAGGGAGAACTGGAAAATATGGACTTGGCTTCAATTCTGTGTATCATCTGACAGACTGTCCATCTTTACTGACCGGTGACAAATTGCTCTGCATTTTTGATCCAAATCTAAAATACGTGGAAAATGTAACAAAACAGTCCCCAGGCTGCATGTATTCAATGGAAGATGAATTTAAAAAGTCTTTTGAGGATGTTTATCATACCTTTCTTCCAGAAATGTTTGCACTCAATTCTGGAACCATGTTCAGGCTCCCTCTCAGGACAGAGGAAATGGCAGAAAAATCTGAAATATCTAGAAAGACCGTTACAGACCGTGACATGAACGAACTTTACTCTGCCTTTATTGAAGATCCTGAAGGACTAATTCTCTTCTTGAAACACGTCACAAAAATACAGTTCTTGGAAATCAGTGAAGATGGAACACAAACAAAATGTCTTTTCGGAGTTGAAAAGACATACACAGAGATGAGCATGGTAAGCAAGGAAAACTTCCACAGCCATGTTCGAGAATCACTGATGTCAGGAACAGCAGAACCCTGCAAAACCATCTATGACATGAAAATCTCATCTGAAAATGAACAAAGTCAGTGGGTCATTGCAGAGTACTTTGGTTTCTCAAAACAAATCCATGAGAGAAAAACCAAGAAAGAACATTTCAAAGTTGCTCAAGCTGCTCTGGCTGCATGTTGGAAAAGCTCATTTAACCACACATTTACTGGCAGAACATTTTGTTCTTTACCTTTACCTGGACAAACTGGTTTACCAGTTCATGTGAATGCAAATTTTGAAGTAGATTCTTCTAGAAGGGGCTTGTGGAAAGAGGATGGTGATAGTCTGAAGACAGGGTGGAACCATTCACTAAAAGTAAACATAATTTCACCTCTCTATGCAGATCTCCTGTTATGTCTGTGTTCATTCATAAAGAAGGATACACCTACAGCTCTTGTATTCCTCAAGTCACAGCTAGAGATGTCTTGCCTTAATTACTTTCCAAGCATTTCACAGAAAGTAGACAAAGTCTGGCATGAGATGATCCATGAGGTCTATAGATCAATCAGCCAACGTGATCTTCCTGTCATACCCACTGTAAACGCTGTTTCTGTTGAGTCATCAAAAATACAAAAATACACAGTTACCTGGTGCTGTCCATCTAAACCACATTCGGCAGAATGTCCATATTTTTTAACTGATGACCATGAAGGAATTTTTCAAATTTTAGATGACATCGGGATGAAATTAGTGCCAAACACCTGGAAAATGAATGAAATAAAAGAGAATTTCAAAGCAGCTGGTGTGAATGTGACAGAAGTCAGCGCTTCATCAGTGATGGACTTCTTGAAGCAAAGATCGTTGAATGATCCCTCTCAGACAACTAGTAGTTTGCCTTTGCCCATCAACCAGACCTTGATCAAAAACAAAACAAGATGTTCACAACTTTTGAGCTTCTGCTTGACAAATGCCAATGAGAAAAATGTTCATGACCTCAATGGGCTGCCTCTTCTCCTCACAGAAGATCAGATGTTAAGAGTATTTGACTCTCAATGCCCAAAGCTGATTTCAAGATTTAGCAGTCTTTTCCAAGGACACCAGGAAAAGTTTGCAAATATTGATGTTAATGGAATACACATTCAAATTTTACTCAAGGGAAAGTTTATTAAGGGCTTAACAATTGCCATGGCAGCTGAATATTTGAAATCGGAACTTGAGCAGCTGCTCAGTCAGTCATTACCTGATCAAAGGTGCCAGCTGTACAAAGCGGAGACAGAGACGATCAAATGGCTAAAAACTTTATGGAGCTTCTTTGAGGATCAAGAGCAATTCTACCAAAATGAAAAAATGAATGTCTACAGTGAGATAAAAAAACACTTTGATGAAAGTCCTATTTTACCAGTCATTTGCCCCATTCAAAATAATACACATTTCTTACAAACATTGGGAAACATATCAAAAGTGATTCTGAAGCCAGATGAAAAAATTGCTTCCATTCTCATAAAACTGGGCTTCATGAAATTAAACATCAGCTTTTTCATTGATTTCAAAAGCTTACTTTTCAAGTATATGAATCCAGAGCTCCTGCAAACAGGAGACAGCAGTGCTGTTTTAGAAGAGGTTTATCATGTACCTCATTCACAGTTTGAAGAGCTTTCAAAAGATGAATGTGTAGATCTTCAACACTTCTTACAGAATGGGATCAGAGATTCCAGAAAGAAGAGTGGACACGTGGGTATGCTCAAGTCCTTGCCCCTCTTTGAGTCAATAACAGGAAAACGGGAAAGGATTGATTTACACAGAATCATATTCATTCTAAATTTTGAGCATCAGAATGATTTCCCAAACTTGTACCATGTCGATGGATGTGACTGTATTTTCCTTAAGCACACCTGGATAAACCTAGAATTGTCAGAAATTCAAAGCATTCGGATTCTAGATGATCTGGAGTTCTGTGTACAGTTTATTATTCCTTCTGTGCACATGATGAAAGAGGCCACGTTGCTTGATTTAATGCAGTTGTTACTGAAATTTAGACCAGTGGACCCCAGGATTGTCTCTGCATTGAGAGACGTCAGATTTATTCGAGACATCCATGGCTCTCTTCGGGTGGCTTCATACTTCTATGATGACAGTGTATCCTTTTACAGGATAATGCTTCCAAAAGAGAGATTTGTGCCAAAAAAGTTTTGGGACAATTTCCAAGGTAAACAAACTAAAGCACATCGTCTCTTAAAGGACCTTGGATTGAAACATGAAGTGTCTGATGAGGAAATAATTCAGTTTGCAAAACAAATTGAATCTGAAACTAGAGGCAACAGTCCTCTAGATGTTCTTAAGGAAAGATCAAATCTCCTGTTTAGGACTGTTTTGTCAAAGAGTATTGACAAAAACTCTAAATTACTGAACAGAGTTGCTAACATTAAATTCACATTTCCTGTGAAAATTCAGCAAAAACTTTGTGATTATCACAAGGCCTTTGCTCAAGAGAGGGAGGTTGTTGCAATCAGTGGATCATTGATTGACAGAGACAATGATCACCATTATCTGATATGGACATCTATGCCAATCCTACCTTCAGAACTCTGCTCTTCACATCACATAAAGAAAATGAAGGATGTCGGAGCCTTGGAGACTCCACCCCTTGGACAAATAGCTGCTAATTTGAAAAACATCTGTAGGTCTCAGTGTGACACTGACACATTGTTGGAAACAAGAAACGCAGTATTTAGCAGATCATACGCATACCTTCAGTCAATACATTTTGATGCCTCTTTTTTCGCAGACCTCCCCATTATCTTGGTGGAAAACGGGACAAAACTTGTGAAGTCAAAGCAGACAGCACTTGTGCTACATGATGCTCTTGAGTTTAGGCCTTATTTGTACTGCATTCCATCAAAGTACATGAAATTTGAAGACTTCCTCAAGAAGATCGGTGTAAAGGAGAAACCCACCGTCAATCAATATATCACTGTTCTTCAAGAAATCTATTCTGATAGTTCTGACAAAGACAGCCTTCAGGCAAACCAGCAGATAACTGTGAAGCGTGTTGTACAACAGCTGTTTTGCCTGCTGAAAGAGGAACAGAACAAAACCTGTTTCCGAAACAACCCGCTTTATCTTCCATCAACAGATGGAAGACTTTATGAATCCAACACTTTGTTTTTCAACGACACAGTCTTCCAGCCTGCAAGACTTGAGGGTCCTTTGGAAATCAAGCTAAAACTGCTGGAAAAATTAGACTGCTGTCATCTTGGAAATGATCACTATGAACATCAAACATTGTTGCAGTTCCTTCCACAGCAAGTTCGCCCCAAATTTCTCTCGGATATAGTTTCTGAAAATCTGGAGGGAACAAGTTTCCAATATTGTGATGAAGGGGAATGTGAATTTAGGGGCTGGTTTGAAAAACACTTGTCTTCTGCTGCATTTCTTTATGGTCTAGTCTGTCTCATCAGAGAAGACAGCAAAGGTGGGATTTCACAGTCTGAAGCTGCAAGAAAGTGTGAAGAAATCTTTTCTAAGATTCAAATTATCTGCTGCAAAACTCTTCAAACTGAACTTCTGTTAAACCATGAGCCACTTGAAGGTAGTAAGGCTGAGACAGATGTTTATGTAAAAAGAAAGAAAGATGGATGCAGTTTCTACTTGAAACACAATGATGACATGGTCCCTAAAGTAGTAAATGAAGTTAATGTGTGTCTTACTAAAGAAATCAATGCTCTTCTAAAGAACTGTCTGACCACCTCAAGCCTTTTAGTCCTTGGGCAACTTCTGCTGTGTGATAACATGGAGGATGTTGAGAAAAAATTGGCAAATCATGGCATTCATAACAGTGGCCACGAGGCAGGACATGATGCCTTACCGAAACCTGGATGTCTCATACCTGAAGAATGGCATGACTGCCTTGATATGAACTTCCTCAACAACTTTGAAAGTGGAGAGTATGTTGGCTTCAGCAAGGACGAATCCGGTGAATATTTCTATGCCATTGTTATCAACCGACTAGATAATTCACTGGGACAATTGAGACAATTTCCTGCCAGATATATAATACAAGTTGGTAGTGATGACTTCATTGAAGTAAGCTCTCTTGACCTTTACCAATTTAAACGAGAAAAGAAGGCAACTGTGTCAACAGGGTCCACTTGCACAGATATAGAACGTCTTTTGACATCCAGGCCTCCACCCAACACAGGGTCCACTTGCACAGATATAGAACGTCTTTTGACATCCAGACCTCCACCCAAAACAGTCTTTCCAGGGACATTTGAAGAGATCAAAAGAGAAATTGATCGAAGCTTAAATGAAATCTGGAATATGTCAAGTGAGGACAAACAAAAAGCCCTCAAACGTCTCTACCTCCGGTGGCATCCAGACAAGAATCCAGGCAACGAAGAACTTGCCCATGAGGCTTTCAAATACCTGCAGAAAAGAATTGAGGAACTACAACAAGGGAAAACTGCACATACCACATCCTCAACCTGTAGAGACTTTCAACATTTCTATGACATGTGGAACACAGAGGCACGAAGCCACAGGAGGGGACGCGAGAGGTTCTATCAGAACTACTCTAGAAGACACTATAACTTTTGGTCATACCACAGAGAAACACCAAGGCCAAACACAGGAGAGGCAAAGCGCTGGTATGAACAGGCTCAATGTGACATCAGAGCAGCTCACAATGACACTGGAGGAGATTGCTCAGAGTGGTGTCTGTTTAAGGTGCATCAGGCTGTGGAAAAAGCCCTGATAGCAGCAATGTACAGGAGAAGTGGAGAGCATCCCAACAACTGCTCAATAACTAGCCTTGCTCAGCAGGTGTCCCATTACAGCTCACAGTTGACTTCTTTACCAAACACTGTGAGGCAACTGACTGAACTTGGTGTTGATGGCAAAAAAACTCAGTATCCGAACTATCACCAATTTCCTCACATTCCAAACAAGCAGTTCAGCTTCAATAATGCTAGAAGTGCACTGGATATTGCAACAAAGCTTTTAGAAAAAATAGAAGAATACATTTCTTGAAGTAGCTTGAAATGACAGACTATGTTCCTCTGAGACGATCATGAGGATCTTTTCAAGTAACAATACTTATCTTCTTTATTTATCTGTTTAGTACTGCTACCATGCATACTGGAAATTCTTATATCTTTGTAATCATGTTTTGATCATTCTAAGTCTGGTTCTCTTCTTGCTTACTATTATAGCCTATTTAGCATTTATATTACTGTATACTGGGCATTCTTGTAGCAAACAGTAGAGCACTGCCGAGGTAATGGGTCTGATTCCCAGGGAAAGCATGAAATAAATGTAAATCTTGGATGCAATGTAAGTTACTTTAGATAAACATGTCTGCAAAATGTGCAATATAATTGGCATTAGAATTAAAATTTCAATGTAAATCATTTAAAAGCATGGTTTTTATTAAAAAATATTAACAGAAGTCCAAAGCTGTGTCAACCAAATATTCACTAAAAGACAGAACTGCAAATAAAATGAATGAATTTGAAATACAAATTACAAACAATGCAAAGGGATATGAAAATATTTAAGGTAATGATGTGAAATGAAATGCATTACACATTTTATTTCATTTCACATGGCCTTGAAAATCCAATGGTCCTGGAATCTGGATCCCCGCTTTTGGCATCAGGCGGTCCTTTGCCCATTGATGAGAAAATAATCGATATTACAAAAAATAAAACAACACAAATATTACAAAATGTGACATTAAAAAGTGTTAAAGTCACTTGCATTTATAAAGTAACAGTGTCCAACAGCGCCACCTGCAGGTGAAGTTACAGCGGGAGGCGTCTCTCTTGCCTTCTCTGAGCTCCATTGACTTAAAGTCCCCCTGTAGTCAATAATTTTATCCCTTAAAACTCATCTTTTATCACCCAAATTACATATTTAAAAAAGTATTCCTTGAAAACAGAAAGTCTTCATGCCTTAAAATAGCTTGAATGTAACTCGACACCCTTGCCTCTTTTAGTATCCGCGGTTCTATGAATATGCAAATGAGCCCCGCCTCCATTCACTCACAGCTCAGAGATCCACTCTTTGATGATCACACATTGATCTGATTGGTTACAAGGTAGTTTCCCATACAGAAAAAAAAAATATATTGAAATATATTTTAAAGTGTCAAAAATATATGTGGCATATATTCCAAATACATTGAAATATATTTGCATTGTTGTTCACTTATATTTATCATTTTGAAATATATTCTGAAATATAACAAAAATATATGATGTTAAGTGTGAAATATATTTACATTTATAACATGTAATGTAAAATATATGACAAAATATATGGTCATAAAATGTTTAGCTTGCTAAAGAAGGGTCGAAAATGTATTTTGATCATAGTAATTCCTCTACCTTTTCCCCTATACACAACAGTAGGCTACCATATTTCACTACTGTATTATGACACAGCTATAATAAATACTGTACTTACATTTAAATGACTGCAATGTAAAATGACAGATAGTTGCTTTCCTAGAACTATTAGGCCATATTAGGTGGCACGTACCTAACACTAAGTGCAATTATTAGATTTATTGTTGTTTTATTGACATCTTTCCTGAAGTCATTGAAATATTGAAAATATGCACAATATTTATGATGCAAGTATAACAGTGACACTCCAACAGTGAAGTGCACTTAAAAAATAGATAGAACTCAGTGTCTAACACTGCATACATAAATATCTGTATTCAATTCTGTAAAAATAGGGGAAAAGAGCACTGCTCTCCCATGCACACATCCATAGCTGAAGTGGTCTATGTAAAAAAGAAATTGAAAATGTGTTGTTTGTTTGTGAAAATGTTAACTTTTTATATTTCAAATGAAACAATTTGCAAAAGTTAAAACATATATGAACATATATTTACATATATTTAACTAAAATATATTTATTGGGCCAATTTCAAACATTTGCATATATTCCAAAAATATATTTTGAAAATATATTTCAAATATATTTCTTTTGTGTCTGTCATTTTACATTGCAGTCATTTAAATGTAAGTACAGTATTTATTATAGCTGTGTCATAATACAGTAGTGAAATATGGTAGCCTACTGTTGTGTATTGGGGAAAAGGTAGAGGAATTACTATGATCAAAATACATTTTCGACCCTTCTTTAGCAAGCTAAACATTTTATGACCATATATTTCGTCATATATTTTACATTAGACTACATGTTATAAATGTAAATATATTTCACACTTAACATCATATATTTTTGTTATATTTCAGAATATATTTCAAAATGATAAATATAAGTGAACAACAATGCAAATATATTTCAATGTATTTGGAATATATGCCACATATATTTTTGACACTTTAAAATATATTTCAATATATTTATTTTGTGTATGGGAGATATCACCATATTATTTCATGTCAAAATCAAACTTGAAATAGCCTGAAAACAGTGGCGGCTCTAGTATTTTTTTCTTGGCCATGCAAATTGAACTGAAACTAAAAACACAGGGACTTAAATACACAGGCAAACGAGGTGATTAACGATTACACCGCTGAACATGGAAAACAGGAACTGATGAATGCAAACTAAAAGTCTATGAAATCGAAACTCAGCACACAGATAACAGAATAACTGATACAGTGCTATTAAAACACAAACAAAATGGAAAAGATAGCAGGGTGTCGAGATGTGTTATCAAAAGTTGAATTTTAAAACATGGCGCGAGAAACTGATAAACCACAGGAGTTGCAGCAGTCAAAGACGCCTGTTTAACGCATTAATCTATATGTTTAGATCGAAAACAACCTCTTCTATTTTTTTTTCTAGGGTGAACAAAGTGCAAGACTTTATATTAAAATCTATATTATTTTCTGTTTATAATGTGAGTGAATGTTCAGAAAGATCAGGGTAGTTACTCATGGATTACAAGAGCAGATTACAAGAGGTCAATGTGAGATGAGATGAGAAGAGATGAGATGAGATGAGATGAGATGTGTCTGAAGTCTGGAGTCTTTTTCTTCATATTTCATAGCTCTCCATTATGATCGTTGTTGATGAGGAGCTTCTATATGATATTCTATGATTCCCAGCGCCGCCACTGCCTGAGAACATAATGACTGTGGGGGGTTTTAGTGAGCAATCAGTTTAGGGAAATTAAAGTTACATCTTCGTGTCTGTGACCAGTGTGTTGAGTCTTCAAGCTTGATGACTGCTGAAAATAAGATGACTATTAAAAAGAAAAGCTGAACATTAGTTCACAAATAATATATTGTTTACAGTTTAGTTATTATTTTGTTTACTTAGTTTTACTAAATAGAATATTAATTGCAAAAAAAAAAAATAGAATTGTAATGATTATTTAACCAGGGAAATTAAGTGTACCTGACATAAATTTACTTGATATACAGTATATAAAACTGTGCAGACTTTGCCTCCGGTGCGGTGTAAAACACCTCCACATACAACTGGTATTTATGTAGTAAAGCAGCATATCTACACTGCAGAATATGGCTGTTGGAAAAATAAACCACATACAAAATCTACCAGTGAAACTATGGAATTATTATTGTGCCAATAAAAATGAATGTAACTTTTCAAGAAACTAATGAAAATATAAATTGAAACTAAATAAATTATCTCTGAAACTGAAAAAGAATAAATCGCAGGCAAATTTTTTGACTTCGTTTTTAATACACTGCATGTTTTGCTAACTATTTCTCATATTTCAATCGCTGATCTGAACTTACAAATGCGCTTCCAGAGTTTTCATTTACGCTTCTGAAGTTTTTGTTTACGTTCCCAGAGTTTTCGTTCGCCGTTCTGACACATTTCTCTCATGGGGGCGGGGCTAGTAGCAGTGTGTTCTCATTGGTTACTGAATTTTTTGATTGACAGCTTCGTGACCTGGAAGTGAAGACGTCAGTGGTGTGTTTATGTGTACGTCTGTAATCGCAGCTTTCTATTTCATTTTAGTGATATTAAGTTATGTTTGTTTTTTAATTTTATCTGTATTTACCTGCTGCTACTACTTAGTTGGCAGAAGCTTTTAGGAGCACAAGAGATCTATTCAGTCTATTCAGGTGTAATTAAAGTACTGCATACTTAAAATATTGTAGTGTCCGATGTTTTCGGTGAATATTTGTTTATTCCTGATGATTATTTTGCATGTTAGGCTCTGATTAGGTTCAGCTGTTACAATTTAAAGAGAATACTAGCAAACGTGTGTGATAAATTCAGCCGTCAAGAAAGTCAAACCTCAACCAGGTAATCAAGGTTGGCAACCATGGCCATCACACTACTCACTGTTAGCATGATATACGTTTACACCATCAAAACTAATGAGAGGAATTTAAACAATATGAAAATTACAGTCGTGGCCTGCTGTCAGATACAGACCTCAAAGGGCATTTCATTACATATGTCACACAAAGAATGTTCTTGTTGCCATTTTTTAAATTGATAATTGTATTTAGTTATTTCATTTAATTAACACTATCTTCTAACATTTAAAATTGTAAATATATTTTAACAATCATCAACCATTTCAATCGTGACTTATACAACCAGTTAAATTAATGTAATTGAAAATATGAATTCAAATAAATGTACATTCTTTATTGTCACTAAAGCATATACACAAGTATCAGAGTGAAGGTCTTGGATGCAATTATGTTGTGACAGGAAAGACCAGAATCCACAAAACATTAACTGCATAATATACATGTAATGCACAGTATTATCATGATATACATTACTATACAAAGTGCACAATTACAAATACAGAATACATTTTAAAAAATCATATACATTTTAAATGTTGCAATGATTCTTTGAGCAGTTCCTGTTGCAGTACAATAACAAAGCAGTGACTGGACACAAGCAGTGCAAGGATAGTCCACCCAAAACATGAGCATTCTCTCATCATTTACTCTCCTTCATGCCATCCCAGATGTATATGACTTTCTTCTTCAAATAAACATAGACAATGATTTTTAAGGAAATAATCCATCTCTGTGAGTCCATAATACAAGTGGATTGTAACCCATGTACGTAAGACAGTTGGTCGGAAGTGATTTTTAATAGTTAAAACAGTCACATTATTAGTATTTCTTTTATCTAGCCTATTGTTTGACTTCAGAAGGCACTGACTCATCCACTGAGGTCGCATGGATTACCGTCACACTCACTGTGTGTGGTTTTTAAAGTGTCTTTAGGACTCGCAGAGATGGATTACTTTCCTTACAATCTTAATTCGTGTTTATCTGTAGAAAGAAAGTAAAATGCATCTGGGACAGCATGAGGGTGAGCAAAATAAGAGAGAATTGTATTTTTGGGTGAACTATCCCCTCAACATTCATATGCTGTTGGTATGCTAATCCAAGATCAGCATAGATTAATAAGAATAAAGTGAAACCTCTTGTGTACTTGTGAACTGTGTTTGTTTTAATCTAGAGGAAATTTAAATATTTGCTAGTATATATTAAAATAAATCAGGTGTCTGAAGATCAAGATCCCAGTCATTCAAAGGTGATGTGTCTGAACAAAGTAAGATTATTGTCTGACAGGGACAGTGGATCTCTGGTACTATCACTCCATCCTCTGTGTCAGCATCAGAATTTTGTTTATGGAAAAGTTGCTCCACTCCCTGGAAAATGAGAGAGGAAATGTATTATAATCTAACAATACAAACTACTTATATATTTAAGGGATTTTACAGTACTAAATATTTACTTCGGAGTCAAGCAGCATTTATCATCTGTAATACTGTTGTGTAACCAGTAGATGGCTGTATAGCCCTATATATAAACATATGGATGTGTATTTCCTAGTTGCTGGATGTTTTCAGTAATAATTACTTGCATATATTAAGTTTTTAATTTGGACATATATTATTATTAAAGACTATTAAAGATTAAACATTTTTCTCAGAAATGTTCATTTGAAGTGCACTTTTTTTCATTATTATTAGTCAAATATGGACACAGAAAAATCATTTTGTTACTCATACGAGATACATATAATAGCTTTATCAGTCATCTTTATCACACAAAGGTAATCAGAATAAATATTGCAACCAGGGCGATACTTCAAAATAATTGAGTGTTTACATATTACGAACAAAGACGTGGTGTTACGTCTTATACTGTCATCTGTTTGGAGCTGTTGTTGTTGGGGGTTTTTTCCCTCCCGTACGCTCTTTCTTTTGTTTCACTTTCACTGTCAGCAGGACGATGCGGCTACCTGATTGGCTTATCCATCTGTCAATCATCCGGGCGACGTCATCGTCATCATTGCTGTTGGATGATGATTCAACGCGGCTACACCAATGAGGGCGCGCCATGTGCCTATAAAGAGCGCACCTGTGTTGGAGGCGGGAGATGACTTTGCGCACGCTAGAGCTCTCGCTTGTTAGTTTGCCTGACCTGTACCATTAATTGGATTGATGTGTTCTTTGAGAACTCAGTAATGAGACCTCTGTAAGTGAGGCTCATTTGCGCTGTTTTTTTTCCTTGTGAGTATCACCATTTATTCTGTCTGGTGGTTTGATCTACTGTTAAATGGGGGAAGAGAAAAGAACAGCTTAGATATCACGTGATATACATATGCCACACTGAGAGATCAATTTGTGTTTAGAACACCAGTTTAGTGACTTGTGCCACCCCTTGTAAGTTTTGTTTTGTTAGTAAGAATAGTTTATTTAGGGCGTCTTTTTGACGCTGAAGATGTTTTGTTTGGTTCTTGCTGGACGCTGATCTAGTCAGATTACATTGTTTTTTAGTTTTTTAGTAAGACTGGTTTTGGTTTTACTTAGTTCTTTGATTTGGCACAAATCTAGTTCTTTTCTCTTTACCTTTCTTTATTATAATCTAACTAATTACTTTGAGGTGTCCTTCTCATGTTGAGACTCATTGTAATAAATCACTTCCCTAAAACAAACTCAATCGGGTGATGTGTTTGATGTTTTCCAGTACACGCTCATTATTTTAATGTTACATTCCTTAATCCCTCTAGATATTAAATAAGGTTGTAACATTAATGGGGGCTCGTCCGGGATCGTTATTTATAACTTCTCCCGATAATATAAATATTGTTCATGTACTGGAAAATTTTGTAATGGTACAGGTCATGGATTGTTTGAATTTGTAAGTTTGTATCGTTCATGTCGTGGAATATAGTGTACTGGATAGGCATAATAATCATGACTTCGTTTAACTTACAAACTTTTGTTGAGAGTCCAACTTTAGAGCAGTTTGAGAAATGAAGAAAGGATGATTTATTATCCATTGCGGGTCATTTTCAGATTCCGGTAGTGAGACAGGCTCTTAAGAGGGAAATTAAAACTGCTGTGTGGAATCGTCTAGTGGAATTAAAGTTATTAGTAGGGCCTGTGTCAGACGAGTTAGATGGTGCGGAGGGTGGTCCTCCTGATCGTAATTTAACGGATCAAGACAGTGCGCGAAGTGAGGTTACTGATTCTGTGTTTGGAACTGAGAGGCGGACCGGTTTATCGCCGTTTGAACCATTTTCACCTGTCTCCCCCTCGTCTAAAGAAGATACGAAGTTAAAAGTGCGTTTAGCTCGTTTACAGATGGAAGCTCAAGATAAAGCGCATAACCGACAGGCAGATTTGGATATGCGTCTTAAAATACGCACCCTTGAGATTGAGGCAGAGAAGCAAGTAAAGATGCGGCAACTAGAGTTAGACGCTATGAGAATTGTTGGTGGCGTAGCTGTGCAGCCCGTTCCTTCTGAAGCTGCGAGTGCTACTCCTATAGTCATGAGTGCTCCTCCGATTCCAGTCTCAAGTTCGGCAACAAACACATTTGATGTAGGTAAATACATATCGTTAGTACCTCATTTCAGGGAAACCGAGGTTGATTCTTATTTTTGTGCCTTTGAGCGTATTGCGACCTCGCTCGCTTGGCCGAAGGAAGTGTGGACGGTCCTGCTCCAATGTAGATTGGTAGGGAAGGCACAAGAGGTATTTTCGACTTTACCTATTGAAGAAAGTTTAAAATATGAGACTGTGAAGCTGGCAATTCTCCGTGCGTATAAATTAGTACCTGAAGCCTATAGGCAGAGGTTTCGAAGTCATTTTGTCGAGTTCGCCCAAGAGAAAAGTAATTTGCTTGATAAATGGTGTCATGCAAATAAAGCCAATGATTTTGCGTCACTGAGAGAATTGGTCTTGCTGGAAGATTTTAAGGGTTGTCTACCTGATCGTGTTGTGCTTTATTTAAACGAACAGAAGGTATCCACGTTGTCACGAGCCGCTGTTTTGGCAGACGAATTTGTCCTTACGCACAAGACTGTGTTTTCTCCACGTATAGACAAGACTACTGTTGTAGTTAAAAATTCTCCTAATTTTGATCAGTCTCCCAGAACGAAATTCGTTTCGTCGTCATCGAAAGAAGCTTGTGAGTGTTTTTATTGCCATAAGCAAGGCCATTTAATTGCCGAGTGTAACATCTTGAAACGGAAACAACAGACTGGTCAGACGAAAAGTGTTGGCTTGGTAAACGCTGTTGGTCTATCTCATGTGGAACTAGCAGAGGAAGAGAATATTCCTGACGTAAGTTATAAACCTTTTGTGACTACTGGGTTTATTTCGTTATCAGATGATGGAAATGACCAAAAAGAAATCCATATATTGAGGGATACTGGAGCAAGTCACTCTTTTGTTCTGGC
The DNA here is from genome assembly GCF_963993115.1 of Abramis brama. Lineage (NCBI taxonomy): Eukaryota > Metazoa > Chordata > Actinopteri > Cypriniformes > Leuciscidae > Abramis > Abramis brama. Next base: position 6,996,015 of record NC_139970.1, read on the forward strand.
AGATGTATTACCCTTGTCAGCCGAATCATACAGTGGTTCGAGTGTTTTTGTGAGAGGTATTGAAATGAGCGTGGTTAAGGTACCACTGCATCGGGTGTACCTGAAGAGTGCGCTTGTTACAGGGTTCGTTCAGGTGGGAGTACGCCCATCGCTTCCGGTGAAAGGAATAACTTTCATTTTAGGGAATGACTTGGCAGGGGGTAAAGTTATACCTATGCTAGAAGTAGCAGATACCCTTAACATGTGTCTCCCTTCTGACGAGAACTCGGGATTATCCGGAGGTGTTTTCGGCGTGCGTAACTACTCGCGCGCAGTCAAAGAAAAAGATCACTGATATCGATCTGGAAGATACTTTCATGGTACAAAATCTACCTGTTCAAGAAAAGACAGCTACACCAGAGAAAAAGTCTAGTTTAAAAGGTTTTGACGGTGTACTCGATCATAATGTTTTAGAGTTGCCTGTAACTCGCGGGAGGCTTATTTTGGCACAAAAGAAGGATCAGTCCTTAAATAAGTGTTTCTCTAATGTTGTTCGATCTGAGACTGTTGAGAACGGACTCAATAACACCGCATATTTTATAGACGCTGGACTGTTAATGCGTAAATGGAGCTCTGTCGCTGACTCCGATTCAGATTGGAATGCTGTCTATCAAATTGTCATCCCCAGTGAGTATCGTCGATATATTTTATCTTTGGCGCATGAACATGTATTATCTGGTCATTTAGGAGTGACAAAGACGTACTATCGCATTCTAAGGCATTTTTTTTGGCCAGGGTTAAAGAGAGATGTGGCTAGATTTTGTAGAACGTGTCAGAATCTGTCAGGTATCGGGAAAACCGAATCAAGTAATTAAACCCGCTCCTCTGGTACCTATTCCTGTAGTGGGTGAAGCGTTCGAACAGGTGCTTGTAGACTGTGTCGGACCGTTACCCAAGACAAAGTCCGGTAACCAATTTTTGTGCACGATTATGTGTAGGGCCACTCGATTTCCTGAGGCCATCCCGTTGAGAAGAATTACGGCTCCTGTGATTGTTAAAACATTGCTTAAATTTTTTTCCACGTTTGGACTTCCCAGAGTCGTACAAACTGATCAGGGAACTCATTTTTTATCAAAACTTTTTGCACAGGTTTTAACCCTCTGAGGTCGACAAACGCGCCGACGCGTTTTGCCGGATTTTCTCCACATTGTAGCACTATAAACTTAAATTACTCCATCATTTATGGTCATACAGAAAAAAGAAATATAAAAAAAGAATCTGTGATATTTCTCCTTTTGTATGTGTCCACTTACAATCAAATCAAAACATTGTGCTTTTGTAAAATAAAGAAAATAAACAGGGTGTGCGTTCTGCCTCTCCGTCGCGGTGAACTTTTTTTTCTTGAGCACGTCTATAAACTGAAACAAAACTCAGCGAATACTTGTCACACATTTATGAGCCATATACCTTTATAAACATTTAAGTGTGTACTTTTAAATGATCGGATTCAAAACGAAAACAAATATTCTCTGTTTAAGTAATTTGTATAAAACCAACAAGATGTCCAGCTTCTCAAACGCTTGCTCATTACAGTTAATTTGGCCACGCCTACTCGCGCAAAAGATATTCACATGCAAATCTCCACATGGAACGCGAACGCGCTCGTTACCTCAACAACAAAACACTTCACTTCACTTTTCGTCGAGTTTGAAAGACGTGCCTGAGCTTACATTGGATTTAGGCTACCTCAGAAGAAGAAGAACGCGATTTGAAGACAAGAAAGATAAGGTAAGAAATTCTTACATAGCTTAGTTTGTTATTGTTGCATAAATGTCACGTTGCAGCTGAACTGTTGCTAGATATATGGGGAATATTATAATATTTAGACCCGTGTTTACTGTGTTTGTGGATATCTGCTCAAACATAGATATGTTTATGGTAACCATAATGTTTTATATTTGAGAGTGATCGCGTTTGAATGTATCATATTTTGCAAGCGATCGCGTTTGAATGTATCATATTTTGCAAGCGATCGCGTTTGAATGTATCATATGTGTTTACTGTGTTTGTGGATATCTGCTCAAACATAGATATGTTTATGGTAACCATAATGTTTTATATTTGAGAGTGATCGCGTTTGAATGTATCATATTTTGCAAGCGATCGCGTTTGAATGCATCATATTTTGCAAGCGATCGCGTTTGAATGTAGGGGAGACCGGGGACAGTTGCAACACTTTTTGTATTTCTCTCAATTACTCAGAGACTATTTGGACTAGACCAACCAAATTTGTATATATTAAACTTGCATCTGTCTGCTAATTACCCATACCATTTAAAGATGATTATATATGACATATCGTTCACAGTATTTATTTGAATGGAAGAAGTCAGATGTTGCAACTGACCCCGACCCAGGGGACAGTTGCAACACAACCCAGGGACGGTTGCAACATGTTAAAAATACCTTAAATTTCATTAATTAACTTAAGCTTTTTGTCTCAATGAGCATAGAATTCTGAAAATATTAACTGTTTTAGGCCTACTATAATATTATAGTATTATTTATTTAAATAATATTATTGTAGCCTATTATTTATTTATTTAGTCATATTTATTAAATAACAGTTATTGAGTTTTGTTTGTTTATGTGTAGAACATAGGCCTACATAGATTCAGTGTGCAGGTGTTACAGATGCTATTCAATCTCTGCATATTTCAGTGTCAGACAGGAAGAATTTAACAATTTACAATGCAACAAACTTTTATTAAACATGCAATTTATAACTTGTTGCAACCGTCCCCGACCCTATCAGCCATGACAGAAAATCATATTCCTGCTAGACACACTGACTTTGACACATGCTAACCATGTCACTTAGAAGTCAACAAAACAATAATTCAAACTAAGTAAGTTTTGATTAATTCATACAAAATTTCAGGACAGTATGACAAAAAATATATCTCATGAAAAAATTTACTTTCATACCTCAAAAACAAGTTTTGTTCAATAAATGCAGCAGCATTTGTTGAATATGTCTACTGTCTTCTTGGTGGGGGGAGGGTCTAACTGTGCATGTGCAGTATGAGTGTCATCACTCTAGCTTGTTTCTGATTAGAGAAAAATGACATGTTGCAACCATCCCCTGTTGCAACTGTCCCCGGTCTCCCCTATCATATTTTGGATGAAAGCAAAACGCACCAAACGGCTTCATGTTTTTATTATTATCTCATTTCATATCATCATAACGGATGGAAACATTTGAAGTAACATGATAATCAATATATTTTTCTCTAGCTTCTTTTGGAAGATTTATAGGCTGCTATAGGTTATTTATTGTTATTATTATTTTATCCGCACTGCGCATATACCTTATGCCTACAAGGCACAACAAACCTGGTGTTCATTATATTATATATCGTTGGAAACGTGTGTGTGTGTGTGTATTCTGTGAATTTTAAAAAGGAATTTTAAAAAGCAATTTTAACCAGAAAAATCTAATATTTATTTCCAAAATCGTGCAGGCCTTTCTCTTGATATCAGTATGTTCACTTTTTTTTTTTTCAGGTCCCAGATGCCACTGAGGACTTCAACATTCACATGAGTCTCAGTACGTGAACATGGTAAAGTGAAAATCTTGGAAATGAAAGGTATGTACAATGTTTTTAGGAATGGCACAAAGGTCTCTGTCTTTGAAGTGCTTTTTTGGCATTTGTTGTGTATCTTTGGATTATGTTGTGTTGTAAATAAATCCAAACAATTTAAAAGCCATTATTTTTTAAATCTCCTCATTTACAGTATTGTGCAAGGTTGCTCAGAATGATAGGGGCCTGATAGCTCCTAATAGGGCCGTTAGGGGAGGTTCTTTGTCTTTCTCAGGTGAGAAAAGCTTACATATTAATGAGCTCTCGCATAAGGCTTTTTCACACAAAACACGTCGTAAAATTTTTAAATCAATATATTGTCTTATCTGAATGAGCAGTCAGGGTGATTTTCACATAGTTTTGCAGCAAATATTCTAGGCTACGTCATACAATTTTCAAAAGTCTTGTGAAGAAATAATCAGTATGGGTTTCATGGCCTTATTTCAGTGAGAATTTTTTTTTGTATTTTCAAAAACCACGCATAAATGTCATTATCTCAAAACTACAAACTTTTACATACATGCTGCTGATATATTATTGTAGCAGAGTTTGTGCTGAATACAGTGTAATTAGACTTTAGCCATGAAAATGTCACAAGTAACAGAAATAACCAGAAATGTCAGAGCATGTCAGAACACCTCCAGGGCCCAGAAAACAGCTCAGACCTCAGAGGGTTAAAATCATTATCTATTGAACACCGAGTATCCAGCGCATTTCATCCTGAAAGTCAAGGATCTCTTGAACGATTTCACCAGACATTGAAATCAATGCTCAGGAAATATTGTTTAGAGGGTAATGACTGGGACGAGGGTGTTCCTCTTGTGTTATTTGCGGCACGAGAAGCCGTACAGGAGTCACTGGGTTTTAGTCCAGCTGAATTGGTGTTCGGACACACTGTAAGAGGACCACTAAAAATTCTGAAAGAGAAAATGCTGGAGGTTAATTCTGGGTCAGAGGTTCATGTCTTGGACTATGTCAGTCGATTTCGGGAACGGCTACATCATGCTTGTAGTTTTGCACAAAATTCCCTGGTGAGCGTTCAGTCTGGAATGAAGAAACGATATGATGTAAAAGCTGTGCCTCGTTCTTTTAACCCTGGTGATGAGGTTTTAGTACTGCTGCCTATCCTGGGTTCGGCATTATCAGCACGTTTTTCAGGACCCTATGTAGTTTTAAAGAAAATTAGCGAGACCGACTATATCATTCGAACCCCTGACAGAAGGCGCCAGTCGCGCGTCTGTCATATTAACATGCTCAAGTCTTATCACACCAGAGATGGTTCACGGAGCAGATCTACTGAGGGAACCATAGGGCCCATGGAAGCTTCTGTGGCTCTGACTTGTGGACTACCATTAAATCTGGAGGATGAGGTTAGTGCTGCTGATGACATAGTCCTACGAAATACTTCTCAGCAGTGTGCTAAGCTGGAAAACTCTGAGGTTCTGAAGAATTTGCCGATGCATCTTACTCACTTATCTGATGTTCATGTGCAGGATATTGTGGGTGTTATCACTGATTTTCCATCTCTATTTGGAGATGTGCCGTCGCAGACTACGGTGTTGCAGCATGATATTAATGTTGATGGCGCATCACCTATTAAACAGCATGCATACCGGATGAATACTGTAAAACGAACGATAATGAGGCAGGAAACTGAATATCTGTTGGAGAATGGGTTGGCTATGCATAGCAGTAGCCCTTGGAGTTCTCCTTGCCTTTTAGTGCATAAGCCTGATGGGTCGTTTCGTTTTTGCACGGACTATCGCCGTGTAAATTCAGTTACAGTTCCTGACTGTTACCCACTTCCTAGAATGGAAGATTGCATTGACAATTTAGGATCAGCCCGGTTTGTCAGCAAGTTGGATCTACTGAAAGGGTATTGGCAGGTGCCGTTAACATCTCGCGCATCTGAAATCTCTGCTTTCGTAACTCCAGATTGCTTCATGCAGTATCACGTGATGGCTTTCGGATTACGAAATGCACCTGCCACCTTTCAAAGATTAATCCAAACTGTACTGGCTGGAGTTCCCCATTGCAATGCTTATTTGGACGATCTGGTATTATATTCAACGGAGTGGTCAGAACACCTGAAACTTCTTCGTATCGTGTTCGAGCGTTTAGAGAAGGCAACATTGACACTCAACCTCGCTAAGTGTGTTTTTGGTAAGGCGAGTGTGACTTACCTGGGTAAAGAAGTGGGCGGAGGACAGGTAAAACCTGTAGAGGCTAAGGTAACTGCCATTACCGAGTTTCCCGTGCCTACCTCACGGAGAGAATTACGACGTTTTCTAGGTATGGCAGGCTACTACCGTAGTTTTTGTGTGAACTTTTCTACGGTAGTTAGTCCACTAACAAATTTGCTTAGCCCTGCTCATTCTTTCATCTGGTCTGAGGATTGTCAAAGTGCATTTGAAACTGTGAAAGCTTTGTTGTATAATACTCCTGTTTTAGCTGCTCCAGATTTCGAACGTCCCTTTAAACTTGAGGTTGATGCAAGCGCTGTGGGAGCTGGGGCAGTGCTTTTGCAGGAGGATAATGTCGGAGTAGATCATCCCGTTTGTTATTTCTCCAAAAAGTTTAACAAGCATCAACGAAATTATTCCGTTATTGAGAAGGAAACTCTGGCTTTGCTGCTCGCCCTTCAATTTTTTGAAGTGTATTTGGGTTCTTCAAGTGTCCCTATAGTCGTCTATACAGACCACAACCCGTTGGTGTTCCTTGCAAGAATGTACAACCAGAATCAACGCCTTATGCGTTGGTCGTTGGTGGTTCAGGGATACAATCTCGAAATCAAGCATAAGAAAGGGTCCGAGAATGTGCTCGCCGATGCCTTATCTAGAGTGTAATTTTAAAGATTTGAGTGGAATAAACATTATGTGTTTATTCTTATGGGGAGGAGTGTTACGTCTTATACTGTCATCTGTTTGGAGCTGTTGTTGTTGTTGTTTTTTTCCCTCCCGTACGCTCTTTCTTTTGTTTCACTTTCACTGTCAGCAGGACGATGCGGCTACCTGATTGGCTTATCCATCTGTCAATCATCCGGGCGACGTCATCGTCATCATTGCTGTTGGATGATGATTCAACGCGGCTACACCAATGAGGGCGCGCCATGTGCCTATAAAGAGCGCACCTGTGTTGGAGGCGGGAGATGACTTTGCGCACGCTAGAGCTCTCGCTTGTTAGTTTGCCTGACCTGTACCATTAATTGGATTGATGTGTTCTTTGAGAACTCAGTAATGAGACCTCTGTAAGTGAGGCTCATTTGCGCTGTTTTTTTTCCTTGTGAGTATCACCATTTATTCTGTCTGGTGGTTTGATCTACTGTTAAATGGGGGAAGAGAAAAGAACAGCTTAGATATCACGTGATATACATATGCCACACTGAGAGATCAATTTGTGTTTAGAACACCAGTTTAGTGACTTGTGCCACCCCTTGTAAGTTTTGTTTTGTTAGTAAGAATAGTTTATTTAGGGCGTCTTTTTGACGCTGAAGATGTTTTGTTTGGTTCTTGCTGGACGCTGATCTAGTCAGATTACATTGTTTTTTAGTTTTTTAGTAAGACTGGTTTTGGTTTTACTTAGTTCTTTGATTTGGCACAAATCTAGTTCTTTTCTCTTTACCTTTCTTTATTATAATCTAACTAATTACTTTGAGGTGTCCTTCTCATGTTGAGACTCATTGTAATAAATCACTTCCCTAAAACAAACTCAATCGGGTGATGTGTTTGATGTTTTCCAGTACACGCTCATTATTTTAATGTTACATTCCTTAATCCCTCTAGATATTAAATAAGGTTGTAACACGTGGTCTGCCCACTAAACATCAGACGTCTATTGGACAGGCAGATCATGTCTATATTGCGTCAGTCGGTCCAAGACCAATTTTTGACCTTTATGCAACGTGCAATCTAGGTCTGCTATTTGGACATCTAACCATGACCCCACCTGGACGTCAATATAATGTTCAATATTTGAACGCCGGAATAGGTAATTTTCTGTATGTTATGTGGACGTCTAAGACAGGTGCAGGAAATTGACATGATCTAGGTTTGCAAAGTTACCTCCAAATGAGGTCTTTTCTACGTCATGTTTGGAAGTCAGATTTTGGTTCCCTGAAGGTGCAGACTGTGACGCCATGTGGACGTCTAAGACAGGTGAAGGAAATTGACATGAACAATGAATGTAGGGAAATGTTTGATTGACTGAGGCATTAATCATTGACATGCTTAGCTTTGTGAATGCATTTTTTAATGTTAGATATTAACATTGTTATTCAACGTGATTCATGAGTAGCCTAGGTCTAAAGCAGAAGCAGTTTGCACGTCGTGATGACGTCCGGAATTGGTCCGCATATATATATGAAACAGGAAGTCCCGCCTGTGGTATGGTAGTTCCACAGGAAACACCACAGGAAAAGTGAACGGCAACAACTTCAAGCAAGAGATAAATCTGAAAAATCCTTGTTTTCAAGGTAGGTTCGGTCAACTTAGTGAAGTTTATGTTAAATTATGCATTACTAATTTTAGCTGTTTTAGCGTTATTGTCTTAAACTAGCCTACCTAAACCTGTTGTGGGGTAGGGAGTGCATCTCCACCAGCTAGCGTTAGCTAAACATTGGCCATAGTTAGCCTACTTTTGAAAACAACTTTCGCACTGCACCGAAGCTTAACAAGTAGCAGCTTACATCATTCATCATAAACCCCCCTGACTGACATGACTGTGTGTATACAGAATATTATTTGTGTATGTGTTTGTGGCCACAGAACATACTTTCTCCTATTGATTATTTGATTATTTTCTTTATTGATCATATTTGATTTCTAAATGTAAATTCTTTTCCTTTAGACTCTTTTCTAATGCCGTAATGGCATTTTTTAATATGAAGGGGAGGGGGCAAAAAGGCAAGAGGCCTTTCGGAAACACAAAAATATACAGAGCACTACAAGGTAAGGCCAGATAAAAAAGAATGAGGGACTTGATGTATGACTGCAGAGTGCCGTTGTATGATAGTAATTATGTGTGTTTTTGTATTTGTGCAGATGGAGTTATGAAGTTTGACCAAACTGCTACGGAGGACTCCATTAGAACTTTCACCTCAGAACACCTTAAACACGCACCACAAAGAAGTGGAGGTGGAGGGTTCACTCCACATAGTCACTGATCATGTGCTGAACACAGAGAATATATATATATATATATATATATATATATATATATATATATATATATATATATACACATATACATATACATATATATATACAGTGCTATGCATACGTTTAGACACCCATGCTAAAGTTGACTAAAAATACAGGGTGCATAAGTCTGGACACCCCTATGTTAAATTCTCATAGAGGCAGGCAGATTTTTATTTTTAAAGGCCAGTTACTTCATGGATCCAGGATACTATGCATCCTGATAAAGTTCCCTTGGCCTTTGGAATTAAAATAGCCCCACATCATCACATAGCCTTCACCATACCTAGAGATTGGCATGGTTTTATTTCAGTTAGCCTAATAGCTGCTTTGATTTGCATTGAGAGATGATCTTATGGAAAGTACTCCATGCCAATCTCTAGGTATGGTGAAGGCTATGTGATGATGTGGGGCTATTTTAATCCCAAAGGCCAAGGGAACTTTATCAGGATGCATAGTATCCTGGATCCATGAAGTAACTGGCCTTTAAAAATAAAAATCTGCCTGCCTCGATGGGAATTTAACATAGGGGTGTCCAGACTTATGCAGCCTGTATTTTAAGGAAGAACATTTTTGTATTTACGATACATTATTCATTCACAAAGAAAATTGGTGTCCTTAAAGGTTGGATTTTTAAAAAAAAAATTAAGGCATTATGTTCAATTTCCAAAAGATGATTTTTTATTCCTCTTTTTAGTCAACTTTAGCATGGGTGTCTAAACTTATGCATAGCACTGTGTGTGTATATATATATATATATATATATATATATATATATATATATATATATATATACACACACACATACACACACACACAGTAGTCAGTTACTCAGTCACTCAACTTTTGCACCTTGTTTTGCACAGATTCAGTTTAGCACTTGTGTGATAGTTGTGTTTAACTGAAATTGTACAGATCATACAGTGATTTACAAAAAATAAAAAATAAAAATGAGTGGGGATTGAATTGATTTCTTAAACCTCTGTGCATAACTGTATGCCTATCACTTTCCAAAGGGTGGAGGGCCTGTTTTCTGTACCAGTTAATTTTCCTGTAGTTTTGTTTGGCTCAGAGGCAGGTTTGAACTGGAAATGGATGGATTAGGCTAGATTGGAATGTGTTTCCAGTTATGTGGTGGTAAGGAAAGCAATCAAATGAAGCTACAGAAAAATGAACTGGAACAGTTGGAATGAGACAAATATTATGAACAGTGCAGTATAAAAGCACTGTCTGCACCTCCAGAGGTCCTCTGGACGTTAATACAGGACGTTTGTTTGACGACTAAATAACACGTCATTTGGCGTCACAGTCTGCACCTTTAAGGTATCAAAATGGGATGTCCACAATGACCACATTTGGAGTACAATTAACCCTTACACAGAGATCCGATGGACGTTAATACAGGACGTTTGTTGGACGACTAAATAAGACGTCATTTGGAGTCACAGTCTGCACCTTTAAGGTACCAAACTTGGAAGTCCTCAATGACCACATTTGGAGTATATTTAGCCCAATACAGAGGTCCTCTGGTCGTTAGTACAGGACGATTGTCACAGGTCGGGGTGAAGCGCCAGCGGGCCGCCCACCCCTCCGCCCGCGTGCCGCCCCTGAGGAGCTGACCGTGGACACAAAGGAGGCAGACACAGAATTAAAAATAAATATTCTTTATTAAATAATAAAAACAATATAAAGTCCCTTCCACATCCTCTTTTCTTCGGGAGCAGGTTCTTCCAGCATCAGCAGGCTCTTCCAGCATCAGCCGGCTCTTCACTAGCCTCAGGCTCTTCCAGCATTAACAGGCTCTTCCAGTATCAGCAGGCCCTTCCAGCGTTAGCCGGCTCTTCACTAGCCTCAGGCTCTTCCAGCATTAACAGGCTCTTCCAGCATCAGCAGGCTCTTCCAGCATTAGCAGGCCCTTCCGGCATTAGCCGGCTCTTCACTAGCCTCAGGCTCTTCCAGCATTAACGGGCTCTTCCAGCATCAGCAGGCTCTTCCAGCATTAGCAGGCCCTTCCGGCATTAGCCGGTTCTTCACTAGCCTCAGGCTCTTCCAGCATTAACGGGCTCTTCCAGCATCAGCAGGCTCTTCCAGCATTAGCAGGCCCTTCCGGCATTAGCCGGCTCTTCACTAGCCTCAGGCTCTTCCAGCATTAACGGGCTCTTCCAGCATCAGCAGGCTCTTCCAGCATTAGCAGGCCCTTCCGGCATTAGCCGGTTCTTCACTAGCCTCCGGCAGAAAGTGGAAGATACATGTAACTCACAGCGTTAGCAGATTCTTTAAGCGTTAGCAGGGTCTTCACTGGACTCAGGCAGAGAGAGGAATGAATACATGTAGCTCACAGCGTTAGCAGGGTCTTCAAGCGTTAGCAGGTTCTTCACTGGACTCAGGCAGAGAACGGATACATGTAACTCACAGCATTAGCAGGTTCTTCAAGCGTTAGCAGGGTCTTCAAGCATTAGCAGGTTCTTCAAGCATTAGCAGGCTCTTCACTGGACTCAGACAGAGGGAGGAATGGACAGCTGTGATTGCGAGTGAACAGCAGAAATAATTCCCACACTCACATTTCCACCACACACTGTAAGGTTTCACTCGTGCTCATTTCCACAATAAAACTGCAATTCAACAGACTCAGTGTACCAAGGCTTCCGCCCGCAATCCAGCCGAAGTTTTCTCTGGCTCTCTCATCTGTCTCTCTCATCTGTCTCTCTCGTCCTCTCTCTCCCGCGGCCTCCCGCCGCGACCGCGGCCACGGCCGCTCACGTGCTGCGCGTCTCACCTCTCATTCTCGTCGTGTCCCCATCTGCTCGTGCCTCTCTCTCCCGCGGCCTCCCACGGCCTCCCGCCACGGCCGCGGCCGCTCACGTGCTGCCCCCTCTCTCTCACAACCCCCGCGGGGAAGAACCACCCTCACTTTCTCTTCCTCTGACTTTTTATACTCTCATGAGCTAGTGTGGCCCCATTCAAACGCTCAGCGCAAATTACCCACACCTGCTGTCAATCCGCCACTAGGTTACCATAGCGACAGGCACTCACCCAGGCTTTGGGACGGTGTTTCGCTTCCCAAATCTCAGCGGGGACATTTCTCTAACAGGGATAGTCCCGGGCTTATTTGTCACCCCGTGACATACCCCCCCACCAATCCGCTCCAGTCCCTGGAGCGGGACGCCGAAGAAAAGGGAAGAGAAAAACAAAAAAGAAACAAAACAAAAATAAACAACAAAAAAAAAAAGGAAAAAAAAACTGGTCGCCATACCTTCGGCCCACGGTTGCTCAACTCAGGGCGGCACCCTGCCGACTACGCCACTTGTCACAGGTCGGGGTGAAGCGCCAGCGGGCCGCCCACCCCTCCGCCCGCGTGCCGCCCCTGAGGAGCTGACCGTGGACACAAAGGAGGCAGACACAGAATTAAAAATAAATATTCTTTATTAAATAATAAAAACAATATAAAGTCCCTTCCACATCCTCTTTTCTTCGGGAGCAGGTTCTTCCAGCATCAGCAGGCTCTTCCAGCATCAGCCGGCTCTTCACTAGCCTCAGGCTCTTCCAGCATTAACAGGCTCTTCCAGTATCAGCAGGCCCTTCCAGCGTTAGCCGGCTCTTCACTAGCCTCAGGCTCTTCCAGCATTAACAGGCTCTTCCAGCATCAGCAGGCTCTTCCAGCATTAGCAGGCCCTTCCGGCATTAGCCGGCTCTTCACTAGCCTCAGGCTCTTCCAGCATTAACGGGCTCTTCCAGCATCAGCAGGCTCTTCCAGCATTAGCAGGCCCTTCCGGCATTAGCCGGTTCTTCACTAGCCTCAGGCTCTTCCAGCATTAACGGGCTCTTCCAGCATCAGCAGGCTCTTCCAGCATTAGCAGGCCCTTCCGGCATTAGCCGGCTCTTCACTAGCCTCAGGCTCTTCCAGCATTAACGGGCTCTTCCAGCATCAGCAGGCTCTTCCAGCATTAGCAGGCCCTTCCGGCATTAGCCGGTTCTTCACTAGCCTCCGGCAGAAAGTGGAAGATACATGTAACTCACAGCGTTAGCAGATTCTTCAAGCGTTAGCAGGGTCTTCACTGGACTCAGGCAGAGAGAGGAATGAATACATGTAGCTCACAGCGTTAGCAGGGTCTTCAAGCGTTAGCAGGTTCTTCACTGGACTCAGGCAGAGAACGGATACATGTAACTCACAGCATTAGCAGGTTCTTCAAGCGTTAGCAGGGTCTTCAAGCATTAGCAGGTTCTTCACTGGACTCAGACAGAGGGAGGAATAGACACGTGTAACTCACAGCATTAGCAGGCTCTTCAAGCATTAGCAGGCTCTTCACTGGACTCAGACAGAGGGAGGAATGGACACGTGTAACTCACAGCATTAGCAGGCTCTTCACTGGACTCAGACAGAGAGAGGAATAGACACGTGTAACTCACAGCATTAGCAGGCTCTTCACTGGACTCAGACAGAGAGAGGAATGAATACATGTAGCTCACAGCGTTAGCAGGGTCTTCAAGCGTTAGCAGGTTCTTCACTGGACTCAGGCAGAGAACGGATACATGTAACTCACAGCATTAGCAGGTTCTTCAAGCGTTAGCAGGGTCTTCACTGGACTCAGGCAGAGAGAGGAATGAATACATGTAGCTCACAGCGTTAGCAGGGTCTTCAAGCGTTAGCAGGTTCTTCACTGGACTCAGGCAGAGAACGGATACATGTAACTCACAGCATTAGCAGGTTCTTCAAGCGTTAGCAGGGTCTTCAAGCATTAGCAGGTTCTTCAAGCATTAGCAGGCTCTTCACTGGACTCAGACAGAGGGAGGAATGGACAGCTGTGATTGCGAGTGAACAGCAGAAATAATTCCCACACTCACATTTCCACCACACACTGTAAGGTTTCACTCGTGCTCATTTCCACAATAAAACTGCAATTCAACAGACTCAGTGTACCAAGGCTTCCGCCCGCAATCCAGCCGAAGTTTTCTCTGGCTCTCTCATCTGTCTCTCTCATCTGTCTCTCTCGTCCTCTCTCTCCCGCGGCCTCCCGCCGCGACCGCGGCCACGGCCGCTCACGTGCTGCGCGTCTCACCTCTCATTCTCGTCGTGTCCCCATCTGCTCGTGCCTCTCTCTCCCGCGGCCTCCCGCGGCCTCCCGCCACGGCCGCGGCCGCTCACGTGCTGCCCCCTCTCTCTCACAACCCCCGCGGGGAAGAACCACCCTCACTTTCTCTTCCTCTGACTTTTTATACTCTCATGAGCTAGTGTGGCCCCATTCAAACGCTCAGCGCAAATTACCCACACCTGCTGTCAATCCGCCACTAGGTTACCATAGCGACAGGCACTCAAAAAAGACGTCATCTGGCGTTACAGTCTGCACCCATAGGGGACCAAAATGAGACGTCCACAACGACCATATCTGGACTACATTTAGCCCTTAAACAGAAGTCCTGTGGAAGTCGATACAGGAGGTTCGGTAGACGGCGGAAAAATACGTTGATTGGCGTCACAGTCTGCACCCTCCTGATACCGACATAGGACGGACAAGCACACCGTTGAAACTACGTCATCTGGAGGTAACTTTGCGCAGGGGGTGTGGTCAAGTCGTGTCTCTCCTCTTTCAAAAACTTTGCATCGCAAATTAATCAGCAATTGAGAAATTCAGGTTTAAATAGCTTTATTGGCATGGTAAAAAGGCCCAAGTTGAATCAGGCAGTGATTGACAGCGCTCTCGTCCTATGGCATCAGTCATTGACTGATACAGTACAGATAGGCTACTGTACAGTACTCTAGCTCAATGTTGTTTGGGGTGGCTAGGGGGAAATATGATCTAATCGAAGCAAATATGATCTAATCGAAGACTGTAACCGAATGTAGATAAACAAGTCATGATTGGGCTAACAGTTAAATCAAGACAAACAACTGTATAATGTTATGGGCTCTCACTGAGCTCTAAAATGCCTCTCCACCGGAAAAAAGCCAGTATTATAAATAGTATTAGTATAGTATTAATGAAAAAAAAAAATCAAACTTACCACGAGTAGGCTAACGTTATCCAGTATCCTCCTGATAGGGGTAGACTGGGTACAGTTGAGACACTTTTTGCGTTTTGATTTTTCACACAAAAATACATACTGAAAAGAAGTGAATTTCCACATGACACGTCACATGACATTTCATTAGCTTATAGACTAAGATATTATCAATCAATAATACCCACAAGTAGTTAATTTTTTCCACAATTAGCTCATAAAAATAAGGTGCTTTTTGTCTCAACCTTGTCTCAACTGTACCCATATGTGGTACAGTTGAGACACCCATTTCTAATGATGTAAAGGTAACTAATCATTCATTGTAAATATAAAAAATGAAGACAAATAAAGAAAATAACAATTGGGCAACATTTTTGTTTATTCAACCATTTATATTCATTCATTTTATTTAAATTAGCACTGGTTAAAATTTATAAAGCAGGAACAAAATTTGAAACAATATTTATTAATAATACACAGTTTAAATATCACAAATATCAAATTTTATTTTCATTTGCGTCCTATGCTGGCTAATTACGGCGTTTAACCTGTTATCATAACACTGCACAACTAAACAGTGTGTTTCCTAATAGAACACTATTGGGGGTACAGTTGGTACATGTGTGTCTCAACTATCCCCCGCTGGCCACCTCGCACATTTCTCTAGATTTTGCAATTACCTTGCATGACACAATACCATGAAATATGCCAGTTTTTAGGGCACAGAATAACGTTTGTGGTGATACCAGTTACGTTTAACAGTCACATAAGGATAATAAGCTATTCATTGTGGAGAGTGCATGGTGAAGTGAACGTCCTACTTTAGAAAAAAAAACTTTTCCCGATATCTTCGGATCGGAGACGCGTCCATTGTTCAAATTTCCCACGATCAAAGAGGACACTAATACGCATGTGCACAGCAAAAATCACAACTTGTGCTTGCTGTGAACGCGAGTTATTTAAGGTATCTCAACTGTACCTATGTCTCAACTGTACACAGTCTACCTAGCGACGATGACTAATGATAAATATCATTCGTCTGTACTGTTCCTTCTATAAGAAATCATCTCAACAATATAGTGTAGCAGCAAATAAATACAGATATAAACTTAATATCACTAAAATGAAATAGAAAGCTGCGATTACAGACGCTCACATCCACACATAAACACACCACTGCCGTCTTCACTTCCAGGTCACGAAGCTGTCAATCAAAAGCTCAGTAACCAATGAGAACACACTGCTACTAGCCCCGCCCCCACGAGAGAAATGTGTCAGAACGGCGAACGAAAACTCAGTGAGCATAAACGAAAACTCTGGAAGCGCATTTGTAAGTTCAGATCAGCGATTGAAATATGAGAAATAGTTAGCAAAACATGCAGTGTATTAAAAACGAAGTAAAAAAAAATGCCTGCGATTTATTCTTTTTCAGTTTCAGAGATCATTTATTTAGTTTAAATTTATATTTTCATTAGTTTCTTGAAAAGCTACGTTCATTATTATTGGCACAAGAATATCTCCATATGAAACAAATGTGCTTAGTCAAATTTCATACGGAAATATATTCATATTGAAGATACGATCTTAAGGAAGTCTTAAAGAATGCTTCCAGTTATTAAGTGAAGCTTGATCAACAGCATTTGTGATATGCGGAAAGTGTTTTTAATTCGCCCAGATTACATCAAGTCTCACCAGTTTCTCGCCAACACCAAATCTATTTTGCATGCAAATTAAATGAGTCTGTGTAACTCTTTCTAACATTTGACTCTGTCAGCTGTAACACTTGGCAGCACACTTTAGCCATATTTTAAAGACAAAATAATTATGAAATGATTTATATATAATTATATATAATATACATATGTACTTAAGTCCTGCTTAATTGGGTCAAAACACACTCTAAAGTTCAGCTAATTGCATTTAATATAAAATTAAACAATAAAAGATTTTCATTTAATTTCAATTAAGTGTCCAAAAACATTACATTCAGTTTACACAAGGTTGTTCTTATTGTAAGTACTATTTTCAAAAGTATGCTAAAGTATACTTCTTTTTCACGAGGGATTATCAGTGTTACAGCTGTTGTGTAGTGTGTTTGACTGGCCAGTAGTCATGTAGTTTTCTGTCATAAGTTTCTTTAGAGGTTACAGATGACAAATTACAACAGCATTTGTTCCAGATAAACAGGTATTTTAATACGAGTACACATTGTCTGTGGTAATCAACACCATGACAAAGATGTTTTGTTGGTGTGTTTCTGGTTTCCTGGTTTCCTGGTTCCTGGTTCCCCTGTTTGGATTATGTTCCTGGTTTGAATTATCTTTATTTTTATTTTGAATAAAACTTTCACTGCTTCTGGATCCTGCTCTCCTTCATCTCAGAGTTTCACCCAGCATTACAGAAGACCTGACCACCAGCTTGAGGACACTGGACACTTCTTGGACATTGCATATATCACTGATTTCACTCTCATTTACTTTTATTATTATGGACTAAATAGCCAATTCCAGACTACAATTTTCCATATTGTTGTAGGATTAGTTGCATGTAATTATGCATCATTTACATATATTATAGTAACTACATGTAATATGTATAAAAAAGACACTGTAAAATATGTAGCAACAATGACATCTGCTTTTCGCATTAAGTGATCATATGGCAAGACACATCGTCTTGTGTCCGTACTGGTTAATAATTGCCCCACGAGGAGCAATTTGCCAGCGCCAGTTCGGCTGGCCTCGTGACATTCCACACACACACACACACACACACACCATTCATGGAGCTTTTCAGAGAAAGTACCCTGTAACCGCACTGGGTTGTACATTAATATTAATATTAGCTCAAATGATCTATAGGGAATTTTAATAATTAATCATGAATATGATTAATATTTTGCATAATACAGTTACATTAATTTATTCGAAGTTGAAAATAGATCGATTTGTATATCTGAATAATCAATCACAACTAATTATAATTCATCATTCATATACTAATAATCCTATTTCAGATCGATTATGAGATAACCCTTAATGGAAATGAATAATCATCAAACGGGAAAACTTTGTCCAGCAAAACGGCCGTAAGATTAACTTAACAATTTCCCAACAAAAATGATCTCTTTCTTATAATTTGAAGAAAGCTATTTTCTGGCCATAAAAACAACTCTCCTGTTCTTATAAGATTAGGTTACTTAAAGTAACAAATCAGCTTTGTAGCTTAAGATCGAAAACATCTCATTGACTTTAGTTATGAGCAGGCAGACAGAATCAATCAAGTATGAATTTTAATAATTGGACTATACATGGAACTAATGAATACAGAAATACTACAGTTTACACGAGTAAAATATGTATGTACAGGACACGTAAACAAAATACAAGACTAAACGAATAACGAAAATGAGGGAGAGAATGAAAGAGAGTTCTGACATTGAGAGAGTTGAGAGAAAGTGAAACTAAACATATGCGATCAAAGAAAGATCACAGTTAGGCAAAATCACAGGCAGTAACCTTGAGAGACAACAAGAAATCAGATTCATCAAATCACAAATCAAAATACTTGCGTATGGTTCTCTGTGTATTTGCTGAAGAAGAAGAGCTCCTTAAGAGCTGGGCGTGTTTCCTCGTGTCTTTGGGGCGAGCCCGACTCGCGCGAAGTTTAGGTTCACCGAACGTGAAGTTGCCAGAAGAGTTCATCTCCCTTTGTGGAGGGAGAACGAATATGAAAATAAAACTTAGTAAAGAAAATAAAACTGAGTTGATGATTCCCTACCCAGCAAACACAGAACGTTGGCACAACGTAGCCAACCTTCTAACAACGTTTTAACAACATGGCCAAAAGGTTGCTATAACTACGTTGTGTGGTGAAGTTGTTACAGCGTTGTCACAATGTTGACATTAAACCATCGTTCAGGGCCATTGCTTAAGGTTGTGCCTAGGGTGTCTTGACAACCACTGGACTACATATGTACTCGTCACTGCCCTGAAGCGGGAAAATCAGCCTTTTAAATTCCAACCACCTGTTGTTGGGCTCATTGTGTTCTCATTCATCATCGAGCAAGGATACGTGAGTATTGCGTTTAGCCTAACAGTTACCTCAGCTATCAAACACAACCTACAGCTTTAATTTCTAATGTGATTAATGAAGCATCGCTCGCACTGTTTAGTTTTTCGTTTGATTTTTCCGCTATTTAGTCTCATTCGTTTCTTTGCTCCTCTGGATTTGTGGATATGTTTCCCGGTGACACCTGCTCGGCTACTGTCTGCCATATAGACCCGGTTTTGTTCATTAAATGTTCTGATCTGCCTTTACTTTTCATGTTTTATGTATTATACTTAAAATAAATGTGTATTCGTTTATTTCTTTTTTTTTTTTCACAAATGTATGACTTTTGGAAGTGCAATTTGATTATATGCAATTTTAATAAAGTTGAATTAACGAAACCTTCTGTCATTTTTACTCTTTAAAGTGTAGGCTACACTTGCAGGTGTTGATAGCCCCATTAAATAATATAGATAAACAATAAATGATAAAAAGTATATAATTATCTAACAAAATACACCATATAAAAATATTGTCAGAACGTCGTCTCTCAGTTGCTGAATGTCGCGCAACAACGTTGCTACAGCCCTGTCACGTCTTACAATTCTACGTTGTTACAATGTTGCGAGCACGTATACAGCGACGTTGCCATAGCAGAAATGCAACGTGCCAGAGACGTTGCCACAACGTAAATGTGTTTGCTGGGTAGCCATGGAGCCAGGAATTCTTTCAGTGCTCGTGCACGTCCTTGAGGATGAGGAGCGCGTATGGCGTTATTTTTTAGTCAAAAGTTATGAGCGTGTAAGACATGCTCACGAGCACATTATGTTATTTCACACGCGCAAAAATTAACCTTCAGCTGGCATGATAAAAGTACTCGCGCACAAATTCAACAACCGAGAGGTGTACAAGTAGCTGCGAGCGAGCGCCTGGCATACTCTCATAGGTTAACTCTGCTTGTACAGTGGAATCCTGCTCGCGCGCAGCTGTTTTGCTCGCGCAGTGGATTTCTGCTCGCTCAGCTGATTTCTGCTCGCTCGAGTCTACATGACTTTTGACAATTTGGGGGCGGAAACCAAGGAGGGCACTGACCCTCTTATGATTGGTCACTTTCATCATGGAAAATCTTGGGAAATCCTAACCCCGCCCACCTTCTGACGCAGCGCGCGTCACTCAGCTCGCTCTGCTACTCCAGCTATCTCTGTGTATATTTTAGACAACGAAATATGTGATAAAACACCATACTAACTATTTTCGTTTTCATTTAAAGAAATCTTAAACATGATAGCCACACAAATGTGGTTCAGGCAACGTGTGTTGATTATATTCACTGTTTGCCTAATTATAAAAATATATATATATATAAAACACAAACCTGCCTCTTTTCGTTTTAAATATAATATAAAAACATTAAACATTTTAATATGGTCCAGGCAATATGTGCATTTGTACCAAACAACAGATTTTGCAGTAAACAACATTACAGTTTTAAATTTTTTTACATACAATTATTACAATTTAAAATGACAAAACTCAACCCAGTCTCTTTTTGTTAAATTTCAGTTTTTATCAATATTAGCCATTATAAAAGTATAAGTAAAAGGTATAAGAAGCTATACAAATAAAGCTATACATATAAGCTATTTAACTTTACCGTTGTATGGTTAGACTAGAGCGCTGACTTTGTATGTTTGACTGAATTGTTTGCTTTATTTGTATAGCTTCTTGTACCTTTTACTTATCCACCTTATTCTGCTCTAAACAATGCGCGCTGCCATAACGACGACTCCGGTTGCCTACTTTCGGTTCGTAGCGCTTGACCTGTACTAGCAGCGAGAGAATGAGTTCAAGCTCCTCATGTGCAGTTGTTGGTTGTTTTAACAATTCAAAGAAGATTTCAAACTTTTTAGAAACTGAGTGTTTCGAGCATAAGATAAGAAGGAGATAATGCCCATGTCCGGTTCCGTATCAGATACATTCAATAAAGTAAACGTTTAGAGTGGTTAGCGTTAAAACTGAAGCATAAGAAAAAAAGTCGGAAAACTTTGCCCATTAATTAGATGTGCAAGGCAAGCAGGCAAGTTTTCGGGTTGTTATGGACAAGTAAAAATTACATTATTGTATATTATATGAAATACAATTATAATAAAATTCTAAGTTATGACTACTGTATACTGTACTGTTTTTATTTTTAAAAGGATGTGATGTTGTTGTGAGATTGTCTTTTGTCCATGTTAACATGACAGATGTGAAAAACATTTTGGCTCGTTTGACTCAGCTCACT
This sequence comes from Abramis brama, assembly GCF_963993115.1. NCBI lineage: Eukaryota > Metazoa > Chordata > Actinopteri > Cypriniformes > Leuciscidae > Abramis > Abramis brama. The sequence continues at coordinate 7,017,164 of NC_139970.1, forward strand.
GAAAAGAGCCGGTTCTTTTGACTCACGGCTCTTTAGAAAATAAATTCTTATCTCCTTCTTATCTTATGCTCGAAACACTCAGTTTCTACATGAGGAGCTTCAGCTTGAACTCATTCTCTCGCTGCTAGTACAGGTCAAGCTACGAACCGGAAGTAGGCAACCGGAGTCGTCGTCATGGCAGCGCGCATTGTTTAGACTGAGCAGAAAAAGGTGGATACTTTTATAATGGCTAATATTGATAAAAACTGAAATTTAACAAAAAGAGACTGGGTTGAGTTTTGTCATGTTAAATTGTATGTAAAAAAAATTAAAACTGTAATGTTGTTTACTGCAAAATCTGTTGTTTGGTACAAATGCACATATTGCCTGGACCATATTAAAATGTTTAATGTTTTTATATTATATTTAAAACGAAAAGAGGCAGGTTTGTGTTTTATATATATATATTTTTTTATAATTAGGCAAACAGTGAATATAATCAACACGCGTTGCCTGAACCACATTTGTGTGGCTATCATGTTTAAGATTTCTTTAAATGAAAACGAAAATAGTTAGTATGGTGTTTTATCACATATTTCGTTGTCTAAAATATACACAGAGATAGCCGGAGTAGCAGAGCAGCTGAGTGACGCGCGCTGCGTCAGAAGGTGGGCGGGGTTAGGATTTCCAAAGATTTTCCATGATGAAAGTGACCAATCATAAGAGGGTCAGTGCCCTCCTTGGTTTCCGCCCCCAAATTGTCAAAAGTCATGTAGACTCGAGCGAGCAGAAATCAGCTGAGCGAGCAGAAATCCACTGCGCGAGCAAAACAGCTCTCTGCGAGCAGAAGCCCGCTGCGCGCGAGCAGGATTCCACTGTACAAGCAGAGTTAACCTATGAGAGTATGCCAGGCGCTCCCTCGCAGCTACTTGTACACCTCTCGGTTGTTGAATTTGTGCGCGAGTACTTTTATCATGCCAGCTGAAGGTTAATTTTTGCACGTGTGAAATAACATAATGTGCTCGTGAGCATGTCTTACACGCTCATAACTTTTGACTAAAAAATAACGCCATAAGCGCGCGCCGCGGGAGATTCAAGTCTCTTTAAAGTTGAAGTTGTCGACTGAAGTCCGAAGACGAAACAAAACTAAAAGCCTGCAAGGAAAGGAAATTATAAACGGAGAAATGCTCCCTAGGGAGCCATGGATGGTCTCGCTGATGAGGAGGGTTCGTAAAAGTGCTCATAGAGATTTCCTGAGTTGGTCTTTTATGGAAAATATGGGTTGACGCCTCTGTTCGCACGAACAACCAATGAACGTCCAAAGATCTGAAGCGGGAAAAGGTTCTTTGTCTCTGGGGGGCGACACCCACTCGAGGGAGTTATGGTGTTGTCTTAATACTCTAGTAAGATGATTCATATAGTAATAATCATATCATTGCAATCTATTATCGAGATTCAACTCCGTTAAGTCTCAAGATTTGAAATGATATAAAACATGTCATATGAAAGATTATGGGAATACACAAAGTTACATACTTGTATGCATCTTACAAACATTTTAAAGTTTTGATTAATACACGATAACATTGCAGATACACAAATTTGATATGGGAAAATCAAATCCTTGTTTATACATTTCTTAAGTGGTTATACATAAATGTAGGATTAACACTTTATTCCTACTCCTCTCCTGGAATCTCAGTTTGCTTGACATTCCGTTAGAGCAATAAAAACCAAGTGGGGGGAAGGCAATTGCCAGACAATCTTGAATGCTGATTCCAGATTACGCATTAGAAAACTACACCTCTATTATAAAGCAAAACTAATCACACATGCATAATGGCATTGTACTTATATGAAAATTATATTTCTAAGTTCTAATACCAGAGGTGTGTGTGTGTGTGTAACATAGAAAGTTTCGTTATCTCTCTGTGGTCCAGAGAGGGGAAGGGGGTTTGGAATGTCTCTGAGGTGCAATTAGTGTCGTAAAAGTCCATTTGTCGCCGACTAGCTGGAGCCGAAGCATGATTTGCACTCACGAGTTCAAAGTGCACCAGCTTTTGTATTCAGGAAGAAATGTTTTTAGCAACACAGAGTATTTGAATTTGTTAATTCAAACCAACGACGAATGATTCGATAGCCAATGTTGTTACAACCCCTAAAATGTTGATATGTATTCCTATGTTTCTCAAAGTGTCGTCACTTGCCATAACGGAAACACTGACAACTTTATTGTGTGTTTAATCAAACTTTATTTGTGTGTAATTATGCATATAAATGTAACGTTATGTTTCCCCAATCTTTACCTGTCATAATTGATATCTCTGTAATCCTCTCCATCTCACGGAGACGAATCTTGACTGCAAAGTACAATAATATGCATTTGTTCCAGGAAATATCATATTTCTAAGTATGAATCCTTTCCCTCATAAGACATATGGTACAAGGGGGCGTGTTTTTCTTTACACAAAGAGACTTCTCCCGCGTCAGATCAGAAGACCTGATTCGCTGTCGTTCCAAAGAGAAGGCGTAAACAGATGTCTTTAAAAGGCAAGAGACCCTGTTTCCTCTCTCTCTTCTCTCATCGATCCCGCTGATCCCACTTCCTTGCTTCTCCGGTCCCTGACCTCCTCCTCCTTCTCCACGTGCAGCGCTGCTCCAGCTGGACAGGCCTCGCCTTGGCCTCTGGGACACATGGCCCGCGTCATGTAAAAGCCTGCCGTCTTTGCAACCAAGATTTGCAACCTCTCCCGTCCTGGGAGACGCACCTGACTTTCTCGGTAATATTACATTCAGTGAGCCTTTTTAAACTTCCCGCGGCACCGGGAAGACCCAGCAGAAGATCCACTTCCTGCCTCAGCCTCAGCCTCACCCGAAAGAGCACAGAATTCTGCAAATATATTGAGCTGATAAAAGCTGTTTCCAGGGGTCTCGTGAACAAAGGTTTCTGTATGTAATAATTACTAATTTTCTCTTCTCTTCTCTTTCTTTCTTTCATTTCATGTTATTCTGATCACGTATTTTCTTGTTTGGTTAAATGTGTGTTTGTTTTATTGTTTGTATTTTTACGTACGTTTGTATTTATAGCTCATATAATCTTTAGTTCCCTTTCAAGGGAACTCGCGTTGCGTCGAGTTTGACGCTATGGGAACGCTTTGCGTGATGACGTCTTGAAGCACATGTAAAATCAGTCCAATGGTGTGGCGGAACGTCAGAGGCGGGTGACGTCACGTACCAGGAAGCTATAAAAGCCGGCCCGAAACAGAAAACGAAAGCTTTCTGAGTCTTCAGTTGCGCTCTGTGTGAAATCTGTCTGTATATTTGGTGTTGTCTGTCTATATCATATATATATATATTCAGTATGGCGAGCGAGCAGCAGTTTAGAGTGTGTGTCCATCCCTGCCCGCGTTATTTAACGGGAGGTGACACACACACTCTTTGTGTTGTTTGTTTGGGAGAGGAGCATGCCCAGTCAGCACTCGAGGGTGGTGACTGTGTGCATTGCTGTGCGCTTCCATTGCGTACGCTCCGATCCCGCTTGGTTCGGTTCAATCCCGACCACGCTCCCCAGGGCTCGGGTCCCGCCGCTGCCGAGGCACGGCGTCGATCTCAGACCTGGGGTTCACAGATGGATTTATCAGTGGATGTTGAGACGGGCTCTGCCTTATCTCAGCATCCGTCTGATAGATCCAGTGCCTCTTATCAGGGTGTGGAAGCACGCGCTGCGGTTTCTTCCCCCCCGATAGAGGTACCAGTACTGCAACTATCCAGCTCTGAGGAGTTGGATGTTGTGAGTATTGTAGCTGAGTCTGAGGATTCGCCACCTCAGTCTCATGCGTTTGAGGAACTGCTCGATGTCATTACTAGAGCTGTTGACAGACTGTCTATTGAGTGGCCAGAAGATAGGCAGGACGTTCGTTCGAAAAGTAAGCTCGACGAACGCTTCCTGCCATCTCGTGCGCAGCCCCAGCGCAGGAGCCTGCCGTTTTTCCCCGATCTCCACACCGAGGTGTCGAGATCGTGGGCGAAACCAGTGTCATATCGAGTGTATACTGCACAAACATCACACTATTCATCCATTCACAATTATAAAGAGCATGGTTATGGGGAGATGCCGAAGGTGGAAGAGACGCTCGCGAGCTATCTCTCTCCAGCAACGGCATCTTCTCTGAAGGCTCCTGCACTTCCATCCAAGCCAGTAAAAGTTACTTCTTCCCTGGTTCATAAAGCTTATGCCGCCGCCGGTCAAGCTGCAGCGTGTTTACATACAATGTCCATAATGCAGGCTTACCAGGCTGAGTTATTGGGTGATTTTGAGGAGGGCGGGGGTATTAGTGCTGATACGGTGTCTGAACTGCGTAGAGCCACGGATTTGTCTCTCAGGGCCACCAAGGAGACGGCTAAATCCATCGGCCGCTCTATGGCAGCCCTGGTGGCCACTGAGAGGCATCTGTGGCTCAACTTAAGTGACATAAAGGACAAAGAAAAACATGTTCTTTTAGATGCACCAGTATCCACGCAAGGGTTATTTGGAGACGCAGTTAATAGTGCTGTAGCGAAGTCACAAGAAGCTTCAAAACAGGCAGAAACTTCTCCCCCGCCGTTCTTTCTATGAGGCTGCTGAGCGGGAGCAGCCTCACTCCTCTAAAAAGAGCGCTGAGCACCGCGCCACTCAGAAACAGAGCGTTTCCTCCCGTGCTCCCCCACAAAAATCTCGGGGACACGGAGGGCGCTCTCAAACCCAGCAGTCTTCGAGGGGTAAAACGGATCTGCGGACCGTTATTACCGCCAAGAAGGCTGCTGGGAAAAAGTCCTGATGTCTGAGGGCTCAGGACAAATGAGGGTAGTCCTCAGGGGACCGTTCTGCCAACCCTGCCGCCTCCGGTGTTACAGGGCGCAGCGGTCTCCGGCGAGCACATATCTCAAGGTCCACCCGGAAACGTAGTGGCCTCGGGATGCCCGCCCCCTCTGAGCAGGGTGCTAGAGCAGTCTGTTTGGTCGTTCCCTGCCGGTGCGCCGTTACAGGGCGACGAACCGACTACTCAACAGCAACAAAATCTACTAGAGACTGGTACCTCTAGTAGAATCTTTGACAGCGTGGAAGCTACTGTCAAATGTTTCTCGTTGGGTCCTGCAGACCGTGGAAAAAGGGTATTAGATACAATTCTAGTAACGCCCACCGCGGTTTATGGGGGTCCTGCCCACTATGGTGGGCCCCGAGCAGGTTCTGGTTATGGAACAGGAAGTAAACACTCTGTTAGAGAAAGGGGCCATAGAATATGTACCTCCCTCCAACAGGGAAACCGGGTTTTACAGCCGGTACTTCATAGTTCCAAAGTAGGACGGGGGATTGCGTCCCATTTTAGGTCTTTGAGTTGTCATGCAGCTCAAGTTCAAAATGTTAACATTGAGACAATCGTGCCACAGATTAGTCCGAGGACTGGTTTGTCACGATAGACCTCAAGGACGCATATTTCCATCCGTCCGTGTCATTGGAAGTTCCTGAGGTTTGCTTTCGGGGGCAAAGCATACCAATATCGAGATCTTCCATTCGGCCTGGCTTTATCACCCCGCACTTTCACCAAATGCGTGGATGCAGCTCTGGCGCCTCTGCGCCTCCGGGGTATTCGCATCACGGACTACATCGACGATTGGTTGATTTTAGCTCAGTCGCATTAGATGGCGGTTCAACATCGAGATGTTGTTCTCGCCCATATGAAAGAGTTGGGGTTACGGCTGAACGCCAAGAAGAGTGTGCTTCTCTATTTTAGAGGACCACTTTTTTAGGCGTGGTTTGGGATTCAGTGTCGATGCAGGCGCGCCTGTCATCGCCACGCTTCGATCCTGGCAGCTGTGAGAAGTGTAAAGCTAGGCCAGCTACTCACTGTCAAACAGTTCCAGAGACTGTTGGGTCTCATGGCAGCAGCTTCCAACGGGATACCTTTTGGACTGCTGCACATGAGGCCCCTGCAGTGGTGGCTCAGGACCAGAGGGTTTTTCCCCGAGGGGCAACCCATTTCGCACAATCAAGGTCACGCGGTGATGCCTACGTGCCTTGGTTATGTGGAAGAAACCTTGGTTCCTGTCCCAGGGCCCAGTGCTGGGAGCTCCTTGTCGTCGCAAACTGCTAACGACGGATGCTTCCCTCACGGGTTGGGGAGCGATCCCGAGGGTCGCTCATCTCAAGGTCTGTGGGAAGACCATCATCGTTCCTGGCATTCTATAGCCTAGAGATGTTAGCTGTCTTCCGGGCTCTGAGGAGCTTTATCACAGGTCTCAGGGGACACCATGTGTAGTACATACGGACAACACGTCGGTAGTCGCCTATATCAAGGGGGTTTGCGCTGGCACACCATATCCTCTTGTGGTCCCAGGGGAAGTTGCTGTCACTCAAGGCAGCCTACATCCCCGGGGTCCAGAATATAGGAGCAGACACTCTGTCGAGACAGGGGCCGAGGCCCGGGGAATGGTGGCTCCACCCCCGAGGTGGTGGAGCTGATATGGAAATTATAAGTGGATCTGTTTGCGTCTCGAGAGACGTCTCACTGTCCACTTTGGTTCTCCCTCACGCATCCAGCTCCTCTGGGACTGGATGCTATGGTACAGACGTGGCCGAGGCTACGTCTGTACGCCTTTCCCCCAGTTGCTCTGCTCCCGGGAGTTCTGGAAAGAGTTCGCAGGGACCGGGTTTGCTTCTTATAGCCCCGCGCTGGCCGGGCAGAGTATGGTTTCCCGATCTTGTGTCCCTCCTCGACGGGCCTCCTCTGGAGCTACCCGTCAGGAGGGACCTTCTGTCCCAAGCAGGGGGCTCGATTTTTCACCCCCGACCAGAACTGTGGAACCTGTGGGCTTGGCCTCTGAGGGGGCCCAGCTCATAGAGTCAGGTCTCTCAACTGAGGTTGTTGAGACCATTCTACAGTCCAGAGCTCCCTCCACGAGGAAACTTTATGCCCTGAACTGGAGAGTATTCACCTCTTTGTGTAGTGACCGTCGGTTGGATCCAGTCAACTGCCCAATTGGTACAGTTCTGGAGTTCCTGCAGGACCGGTTCACTGCAGGTCTGACCCCGTCCACTTTAAAGGTTTATGTGGCGGCCGTAGGTGCTTACCACAGTCCTTTGGGTGGAATGTCTGTGGGGAAAGACCCCTTTGGTATCTCGTTTCCCTCGTGGCACTTGGAGGTCCTCCTCCCTTTCGAAATCGGACCAGGAGGCGAATAATTTGCTTTGCCCTGTTCGGGCGTTAGACGCGTATGTCCACAGAGCTGCCCTGTGGCGTAGAAGTGACATTTGCTCCCCTAACAAGGGAGGTCCAGTGTCTAAGCAAAGGATGAGCAGTGGGTGGTTGAGACTATCTCACTTGCTTATGAGGCGGCTGGACAGCCTTCTCCTTTGGCTGTCCGGTCGCACTCTACGAGGAGTATGGCGGCCTCTAAGGCCCTTATATCAGGAGTTTCGTTACAGGACGTTTGTGATGCGGCAGGCTGGTCCTCACCGCACACTTTCGTCAGGTTCTACTCTCTGGATCTAGACTCTGCTCCAGGGTCTCATGTTTTGTCTTCCTAGTGCTGCTCACCAGATTTCACACAGGACAGACATTTGTAGCTATGGAGGCGTTGGTATAGACGTTCCCATAGCGTCAAACTCGACGCAACGCGAGTTCCCTTGAAAGGGAACACCTCGGTTACGACTGTAACCTCGGTTCCCTGAAGAGGGAACGAGCGTTGCGTCACCTTGCCATATCTCCTTCATGCCTGTCAACACGACTTCAGACTTTACGAAGCTTTCGTTTTCTGTTTCGGGCCGGCTTTTATAGCTTCCTGGTACGTGACGTCACCCGCCTCTGACGTTCCGCCACACCATTGGACTGATTTTACATGTGCTTCAAGACGTCATCACGCAAAGCGTTCCCATAGCGTCAAACTCGACGCAACGCTCGTTCCCTCTTCAGGGAACCGAGGTTACAGTCGTAACCGAGGCGTTTTACATGTATTAAAATCCATATATCCTTTTAACTGTCTCTGTATTTGAAAGCCCACTTTTATAAAGTCAATGAGACAAAAGATCTTGCTACAAGCTCGATATATATAGACTACATTGAGTAGTTTTAATTAATAAACTCAGAAAGTTTGATGTTCGTGGCCAGAACATAAACTTTCGTGGAGTTTGTAAAGAGATACCCCTTCTTAACTGTGATAATCTCACCTTTATTCGCTGGACGAATAACGATCAGACCAGTTACAGAACAAGGTAATCTCTATAATTGATAAAATAAATGTACATGCGACTTATGAATTATGACCATGAGTCATAATTATTAATATTTCCAAAATTCCCTATATTCTTGAGCTAATTCAAATTAACCCAGAGTCGTATTCGTTACAAATATTTCATAATTTTAATTAACCCTCTGGGGTCTGAGTGGATTTCTGGGCCCTGGAGGTGTTCTGACATGCTCTGACATTTGTGCTTTTTTCAGTTATTTATAAACATGTTAATGGCAAAGGTGTAAATTCACTCTATATAGCACAAACAGGCAGTAGCAGTTTTAACATTAAGTGACATGGCATCTGACGCACAGAAGCCAATGGCACATGTCACTATGCGTATTGGCACATCCGGTGGCACATCCAGTCTTCATTGGCATGTGCCAGTGGATAGTGGCATGTGTCACTGACATTATTGGCATGTGCCAGTGGTGGATATAGTGGCATGTGTCACTGACATGACACCTGACTGACACCAGTCGCGGAACATGTCACCGTGTTGCGACACCTCCAGTAGTGACTGACAGATTAAAGTCCGCGTGAACCGGAAGTTGCAAACGACTTTTCTCCAGTGCTGTGACGTATTTCCCAGTGAAACGGAATATTGAACAGAGGGCAGGGTTTTACTCTAGCGCTCCTCCTCTCCATCTCTCGCTCATAACAGACTAACGGTTTGAGGGGAGTGGTTACGCGTTTCCCAAACCAAGCCGTCAAACATACGTCATCAGGGAAGGTCCTCCAATGCAGAATTTACATCTCAAAAGGATGCGCTTTGTGCATTCTCTGACATTATATATTTATTTATTTAATTAATATTGAGTATCAATTGATGTTAAACAAAACGGTGTGTTATTTTCTCTGGCAACTAAACTTCCAAAAAAAAAAAAAAAAAACTTCCAAAGCAAAGCCATTGTGCGTTCTCTCCACGCTCCGCAGCTTTTCCACACAGATTTTGAGAATTGGCCAGCTAAAAAAAAAAAGGCCAAAGAAGTAGACTAATGGCTAGTGTCCGGGAAATGCGAGGTACGTTCATATTTATAAATAAACATAACTGATTTTGTCTACACCTAAATACATTTCCTAATAATAACAGTGATTAAGCCCAAATATGTGTGGGGGTAATGAACACAATATGTTTTTTGTTTTTTTTTTGTTTTTTGCCCAAATGGTCTCCACTCTATGCATTTTGTAATAATACAGCAACATTTTTTAACTGACCGTATTTGCCAGAAAATAAGAAAATAAGTCGCATGCACATGAGTGCAAGTCACACCGGATCATGTTGAGAGAGAAACGCGTCATAAAAAAAAACATTTTAATATTAGCCTATTCCGCAATAGTGTAAAAGACCTGTAAATAAAATACAACATTTACATGATGAACACTGTTAACATGTAGGCTATGTGTTGCCTATTTTACTTTCCCTTACTGTATGACAAATGAATGCAGAAAACAGCAAGAATGAAAAATAAGTAGCCATGTATAATAAAATAATATAGGCTACATAGCCTATAAAAATAGCCTATATTGTGCCCTTTATTGCAAACAACATTTAGCCTATTTTAATGCCAAGCCTAAACAAATTTATTTAAATCGAAACGGTCGCGCATCTCTCATTCAGTCAAAAGTTTTCATATTTGCAATGTAACATGTGGATGCTAACTATTAATATAAAGAAGGCTTCATACTTCAGTCGAGTCCCAAAATACACGTAGGCTAGAATCAGCGTCTTCACAGCAAGGGAAATGTTTGGAATAACAAGTAGGACTGTGTGCGGCACAGCTTGCCCTTTATATTGTACAACAGACCAATTAAATTAGGCAGAATAACTTTTTATATGTTTGGTTGACTGTGTTTCATTTTGATAATGAACAGTCTGCGATATGAAGCAACGCCAGAACTGATACTATGTTGTGTGAGAGCGCGATGCGCGAGCGCCATCACTTGGATTTGTTCCACTGCTGGGAAATAACTTAATACTCTGTTATTTATAGTCATACAGATAATATGACATCATTCGAAACAGTAAAATGTATATTTTTATTTGTGTACATTCAAAATGACTACAAAATATCATGTCATTGAAAAATAAATAAAACAACATGATGAGCTGCCTGCTTTAGTGCGTCTCGGTCTCTTTAGATCTTTCTGGCGCTCACCAAAAATGAACCAAAATACAGAGAATAGCCTTCTTGGTGCGCGTACTTTTGAAAGTCAACATTTAGATTATTTAACGTTAAATGCATTATATATGCCTGAGTCACTTTGGAATAAATCACAGCGTGTTTCATGATAAAACGTGACTTAGCCTATACAGTCCAGAAAATAGGCTATAGGTTATAGCAAATTCAGACCAACTGCTGGTCTACACAGAGAAAAAGCCCTTTCTAGGCTCTTCTGTTGTACCGAGCCATTCGTTAGTCTAGTTGTTTGATGGGAAAATTAAATGTAGCCTATAGTTGCAATACACTATAGCTCCGTGCAACTGCTGCAGCGGACTATTATTACTAGAATATTAGAAATCTAATACTCAAGCTGTTTTCTCATTTTTCTACTCTTAATATTAAATTAAAAAAACGACTGAACGAAAGATACACTGATTCTCTTGAACCACCACCGCGTTTGCGGCAGAAAACTACTGCAGTGCAGCCAAAATGCTCTGTTCGACTTATCTGAGATCCTTTACTCTTCCCTGTGGATGACCTGTGACCTACTTTCTGTAAGATCTGAATTTTTGAACTTGAATTTTAGAACTTGAATTTTAGAAAACTGAATTTGAAGTTCCGAATTTCTTCATCTTGAAAACTTGAATCTGTATTTTTTTAAACTGAATATTTGCAGTATACGAATTCAGAACAAAAAAACTATCTGTTTGAAAATACATGTCTATAAAATTCAGCCATAAAAACATTTCAATTTGTTAAATTTCAAATGTTCAATATTCGTTTAAAAAAAATCAAATTCAGAACTATTGAAACTACCACCTAAAATTCTATTTTGTTAGATTACACTTGCAAATAATTCAAATTTACACAATTCAAATTCAAATCATTTTGTCATATTATAAGCTCCATAATAAAAAAATTAAATAAAAAAACAGAACAGAAAGCTTTAATGAAATAAATGTAAAAGTTGAAACAAGTTTATTGTCTTAAGAGCTTTAAGATTCTTAGATAACGAAATGCTTTGGATGTATTGTTGGACCTCTCTTCTAAAAACAATGAATAAGGGATTCTGCTGAGTGAATTTACTACGGTGAATGTGAAATTTTGCAAGGGACAATAATAGATTAATAATAAAATACTCATTAAATGTAGCTCGGTCCAAAGATCATCTGAGCCAATTTTTGTTAGGATTAGACAAAATTTGAAGGATTAAAATTGAATACTGTATTTTTCAAACTGGCAGCTACTATAATGGGTGGAGTCTTATGTAAGATGTTAAATGTGATCAGCATGATGAGAGGAATCAGGTGTATAAGTTTCATTTTTTTAAGAACAAAGAGTTCAAAAGTTGTAACTGTTTCAATTATGAATTTTGAACTGGTGGTGGCACTACAGAGTTGGTCCTAGAGACCCCAAATTTGGTCAGATTACTATTCATTACCATCACTAGGGTTCATAGGGATGCCATAGACTCCCATTCGAGAGAAATAATAATAAAGAAAACAATTCCAATAGGGGCTACAGCCCATTCAGAGCTTGGCCCCTAAATACTCTGGGTGTTTCATTTTGGCAAAGGTGTACAGCCTGCAAAACCTTAGGGTCAAAAAAGGTTAGAACTAGTTTAGACTATAGACTTTTAATTAAAATAATGTCAGAACTTTTTGCTGGCTTTTTGTTAACACTTGACCATGAATAGGCTTTTAGAAAACCAAGTCAAGCATTTAACTACTTCACATCATGAATTCCTCCCCCAAGTTTAAGTTACAGGAAAAAAGAGAAAATCGTTGTTCTCAGTGAACAATTTAGCTCATAAAAGACATCAGGTTTATTGTTTTATTACAATAATAGTTCTGATGATAAATGAAAAGCACAAATCTTCATCTCACTCCATCCTATCGAAATCAGTTCTATAAAGCTCTTATGTAAAGCTATAGCAGGTATTGTATAAGAGTATAGGCTGTAAAATGTGTACTTTTGACAGATTAGGGAAGTTGTGAACTTGGGATTTGCAAATGGATTGTTCTTTTGAGGCAGATCTTTTCAAATAATAGCTTGATCCAGTTCACAAGCTAGTGATTTGTTCACATATGAAGAGCCAAACAAGTCAAAATTAATTCTTCTTCTCTCACACACATACATTCTCATTTGAAATAGATACATTTCTACTCTCACACACACATACATTCACCTTTCACATACATACATTTCTACTCTTACACACATACATTCTCCTTTCACATATACTGTATACATTTTACTCTTATGCAAATGTATTCAAAGTCCAGGGTTGCCAACACTCATGCTTTCAGCATCAATCTCACGCTCTCACGCACACGCAAGAAATGTCACGCCAAAATCAATTTTTCTCCCCTCTCAATCCGTTAATTTTCTGTTGATGACTAGACTATAGGTTCAGAGTCCGAGTCGGAGCCACTGATGCGCGTCTGAAAGTTTGGATGACAATCAAGGTAAGCAGATAATAAAATGGTGTGCCTTTCACTACACACTGTAAACCCTAACAAGTCAAGACTACTCAAATGATTTGAGGAAATTGGTTTTGTATGTTTTTTTGAGTAATGGAAAAATTCAAACTTAATTGAGTTGACCTAATGTGGTCTTCTCATTGAATTAACTTAAATGTTTAAGTAAAGATAACTTAAAAGGCAAATGGACTAAACTCAAACTTGCCAGTTTATATTTTGTTTACTTATTAGTAAATAAATACATTTTAAATAAATTATAAATCATTAAACCAAGTTTTTCACATCAACAGCTTTATTAGGATTACATTACATATCTTAACTTCTATAATGCATACTGACTGAACATCATATATTAACATTTAATCAGTAAAAAATACAATTACAATACTTGCAGTAAATTAAATCAATTGATTAAAAATGTATTTAGAAATCAGTCATTTATGAAAGATCATTACAGTAAATTGACCAGATCATTACAATTGATCAGAACAATTAAAAGCACACTGTAATGAACAACAACAGACATGTTTGTCATCTACTTTAACTTATCTTTCACCCTTTGAAATAGTTGTGTGTGAGTTCCTCAGTTGTCCTCGGTGTGTGAATAGATAGATCTCAACATCATACAGTCACTTTTAGAAAGGGTTCAAATATTCAAAATATGCTGGAAAACCAAAAAATGTACAAGACCTGGATTTTTTTTAAGAAAAATCGGCACTTTAACTGCTCAGGACAAACAAGTGACACATGAACATCCATCACAAAACAAACAAACAAAAAACAGTTGTCGATCATCCAGGTAACAACACAGAATTAAGAGTGAAAATTATTATTTAAAAAATGATGTAAACTTTTGACCACAACTGTATGTGTGTGATAGAGTCAGTACTTCAGGCTAACATCAGTGAGATCTCATCCTGTGGAAACTGCCACTGTTGGTTCAAAAGGTTCTCATTGATGAATGGTCCTTCAGATGAATGATTGGGGCTGGAAACGGAGGATCCTGTGATTAAAAAAAAAAAAAAAAAAAAAATTAAGACACATTTTCTCTGAATACATTGTATAGTTCTCGTTGTTTAAGCACAGGTTAGAGGGATATAATAATAAAAATGTAACAATACAAAGCAATTTTGTTAGTTGAATGGAAATAACAAAAATGGAAATAATCAAAGCAAGTCAAAGTGCTTTCTTGCCATTTCAGTAACTAACTAAATAAAATACAAGATAACTTGGGAAACTGAATGGTATTCAAACAAAAACTCTTTCTCTGTGCGTTACCTGATGGATGACTCTGTTCTTTGAAGAGCAGCAGTATTCGAGAAGAATGGCAGCATTTACCACCTGGCCTAAAAACAACCATATATATATACACAGTAAATTACATCATAATAAAACTAAGTACATGGTAGATTTCTACACTTACTAGAACATTGAAACAAACAAAAGGAGTGAAATTTACACTGTACTTTAACAAATATGATATATTTTTAAGTACGTAGCTAAAACACACCTTGTCTGCCACACATCAATCAAAAGTCAGCTGCAGTTCTTCCTTCAGTGCTGTTTCTGAAGCCTCTGAGGACAGTTGAGAAGAAAGAGTCTGCTAATTTGTCAAAGGAGAATACGTTAACAACTCAAGCACACTAGCTAGGCTAACATTAATTAATAAACGTGAATATTTAACTAATGACTAACTTCTTAGAAATGTGTGTAGTTAGCAGTTGCTAAGTAACATAACGTTACCAGTTAGCAGTTACCAAACTAGCTAAGATAGCTAGACTAATTTTACAACATAATGTTGTAATTATGTTTACAACATAATTTAATGGGCTTTAAATGTTATACTTTTAACAGCCAAATTCCCCGAACACATCCACCTACGCAGTCTTTATCATATTCTGAATTAAGAAATCATGGTAACACTTTAGAATACTGTATCTTACTTACTGCATAACTAATAAGTAATTATTGAAGAACTAATAGGTAATTATTCATTAACTACTTCTTCACTACTGTTAACTACTAAGGAAGATGTGTTAACTAATCAGTATGTAATATATTTTTATGATTGTGTTAAGTAACAGTTAGTTAATCAATAAATAATGAATTCTGTCATAACTCTTGAAGAACTACTACTAATTATCTACTAATTAAGGTTCAAGAAAAATAACTAAGAAGTAACTACTAATGAACAGTCATACAAAACTAACCTGTTTTTATATTTTATATACAGTACTGTGTGTGTCTGTTTTCCTCAGCATATAATGCCATTGAGTAAATTCATGTTTGAGGCAATGACTGAGGGAAACTGAAAATATAGGGAACTTATTAGTAATTCATAAATAATTATCAATTAATTCTGCAGGAATTACTTAAAACCTGGAACAGTATTCTAAAGTGAGAATATAGGGAACTCATTAGTAATTAATAAATAATTATCAAATAATTATCCAGGAATTAGGCTACTTATAACCTGAAACAGTATTCTAAAGTGAACGTATAAGGAAATTAATTGGTAATTAACAAATAATTATTAGATAATTCTTCAGGAATTACTTGGAACCTGGAACAGTATTCTAAAGTGAGAATATAGGGAACTCATTAGTAATTAATAAATAATTATCAAATAATTATCCAGGAATTAGGCTACTTATAACCTGAAACAGTATTCTAAAGTGAACATATAAGGAAATTAATTGGTAATTAACAAATAATTATTAGATAATTCTTCAGGAATTACTTGGAACCTGGAACAGTATTCTAAAGTGAGAATATAGGGAACTCATTAGTAATTAATACAGAATTACCAAATACTTCTGACTCAAATCAAACTTACTGTAAAAAACACATTATTAACGGTATTATCTAAACCTGTGTAAAATAGATAAGTTATCATACATTATGATACATTTTGCTAATTAAATAAAAAATGTGCTTATTTGCAGATCAATATATAGCCTAGTAAATGTCTGCACTTATATTTCTTATTAGTGCTGAAGAATGACTAAAACTGGCTAGAAAATAAAATAAAAAACATTGATCAGTGCTTTTTACTTTTCAAGTAATTACCTTTGTACTTTTACTAAAGTAATTTTGAAAATGAATAGGCCAATAGTTTATCATTTTACTGGAGTAATATTGTATTGGGTTATCTGTACTTTTACTCAAGTACTTGATTTGTGTACTTCATCCACCACTCCACTGCTAAAATAAAACGGTTTATTGTAGTAACCACTGTGTATGACTGTTCATTAGTAGTTACTTCTTAGTTATTTTTCTTGCACATTAATTAATAGATAATTAATAATAGTTCTTCAAGAGTTATGACATACTTCATTAGTTATTGATTAACTAACTGAAACTTAACACAATCATACAATTCTATTACATACTAATTAGTTAACACATCTTCCTTAGTAGTTAACAGTAGTGACTTAAGTGTTAATAAATAATTATCTATTAGTTCCTCAATAATTCCTAATTAGTTATGCAGTAAGTAAGATACAGTATTCTAAAGTGTTACCGAAATCATTATAATGCAGTCAAAAATAATTTACAGGGAACATAAATAATTACTTTACCTTCCGAGTCTTTCGTTCATTTGTCACATGACAGACGCAATGAACGTTCATGAACGGATTGAACCCTGCTTCAGATACAAGCCTCCTGCAGAGGTGAGCAGGCGAACACTGCCACTGTGGCACGCACTCAATTTAAATCAACAACACCAAATCTTATGTTTTGGTAAATACTCTATTTAAAAAGGTTTTATGAATTTGCACTTACCCTCGTCTGATATAAGTGTCTGAAAACACAGGACGATGTCAGCGCACGCAGTAACTGAAGGCAGTGGGCTAGAAAACACGGTTCAGATAAAATATGACATTGAAAAACTTTGCCGTTGTTTTATGGTAAACATGTTATTTACAATGATTTTATGAATTCAAACTTACCTTCGTCTGGTGTAAATCTCACAGAAAATACCGGACGTTGTCAGCGCGCAAGATTTGAATGGAGCAGGAGCGGGAATAAACGGCTCGAAAACAACGTCGGTCTAGAAAATACAGTTAAAAAAACTGTTAGAACATTGAACAAATGTTGATGTTATGTTCTGGCAAAACATAAATTGTCAGGGCGGGCTTTATATGATGATGGACAGATGATCAACAGTAATGTAATCATCCACGTCACCAACGAGCACTTGGGTTGAATTTGTTTACAACAAGATTACTGCTGCTGGAGAATTGAGATTTCACACTTACAAATAAGTCAGAATAAATGCATATTTGGCGTACTGTCCGGGCTCCGGACTCGGTATTCGGTATTTTGTTCCCGTACCCCCTTCTGTCACCTCACGTAGGCCTACCCCAGTTTGAGAACCACTGCCTTTACATATCTTTGTAAAGTGACCTTGAGCATTGGAAAGGCGCTATATAAATAAAAATAACAATAATACTTATTATTATTAACCACCCAAACACAATTTAACACAAGCTGCATGATACCAGTGCTTTGTGAAAAAGTCAGTAATTATTTAATGCCATATTACAAGGCTGAGGCATTCTTACACAAAAACAAACAAATTGCTGGTGAATGGACAAGATATGTGGTGACGTCACAGTCGTACTGCATTGTGGGACATATAGGTGCCTGAAGTGTACATATGAAGTAGACTTGCTCCCTCTGTTCTATTGGCCAGCCGCCCCTGGCTGTATCCGAAATCGCATTCTCTCTTGTGTTGGTAGGCTTATATATTTTGAATAAGTAATTTCTTCACGACCGCTAAAAAAGTATGCTCTAGTAGTGCGAGTGTGTTTAGTTAGTGATGGGAAATTTCCTCGTTGCCACAAATACACCCAGACCGTGCTGAGATAACTGTAGCGTTTGCTTCTAGAACCCTTACAGCGGCCGAAAGGAAATACTCTACGGTCGAGAAAGAGGCGTTGGCTTGTGTCTGGGCCGTAGAAAAGTGGCGGCCATATTTGTGGGGTCGACACTTTACGCTCAGAACTGATCATTGTGCGTTCACTAGACTATTGGCAACCAAAGGCATTGCCAGGCCGGTATGCGGGTCGGCACACTTGCTTTGCTACACATATGATGTGATCTACCGATCCAGGCTGCCATTACCGACAGGAAATGATAGTGCTGTGGAACCAGAAATGGTTGCTTTTGTTACTGGATTGCCTACATTGTCTGCTGAGGATTTCATATAGCTGCTTCGGAAGCCTGTCCAGAGTTAATTGGCTTCGCTTGCAAATCGTGACCTGTGACCTGGATCCTGTTCTGGTGCCTTTCTTTCGCATTCGTGATGAACTGTGTGTTGATGGTGTGCTGGTGAGGAGAGGTGAACATCGTGTTCTTGTTCCTTCTACATTGCGCTGTAAGATGATAAGCCTGGCACACGAGACACACCAAGGTGTTAAGACTACCCATTTGCCCAATGACGGAAATCCAACGGTATGGGCGAAGGGATAATGCGTGAATATCTTTTCAGCGCTCCAGTGAAGTTCACTTAATTTATTAGAATTTAGTTTCAATATTACTTTAGCTCTACGCTTAATCTGACTCCAATTTCAAATGATAATCAAATTTAGATTGTGTTTCTTATTAGAAAATAACCATAAATATTGATGACTTAATATGACTTAATTTAGATCTTTAATTATTCTGAGTATCCCATTCATCATTCATTCTTCAGTATCCTATTCATTCATTAAGGTACCCGATGCTGCACAGAGTCACACGCCCCGGGTTCACGTGGATTTCACGGACACAGTCTTGCCAGTCTGATCTTGGTCAGAGGGTGCAGGGTTTGCTAATACCTCTTTAGTTGGTTGCCTACTGCTCACTCATACAAAAAAGTGTAGTTTATTTAGCCACTTCCGTACAACTTGCCAAGTCAGTGATAGACAGAAATCAAAAGGTCTTCAAATGACGTGCCTACTGCTCCGTTCATATGCGCCTTTAGTTTGACCTATCCTGGACACAGATCTGCGGTAGCACCAGCCTCCTCATAATCTACTAAAATAATGATTTCAGAATACTTCAGAATAAATCAAGATGTAATATTTATTTGTCAGGTAAAAAATGATCATGCCAATTACACGAGTAAATGATTAAAAGCCAATTCAGAAATAATAAATACATGACATCAATTACTCAAAGATCACTCTAAAAGTAAGCAATGCATTCCTGACAGAGACACACAGTGGTGTGTGAGTGTTTTCCAACGGGAAAACACTGACACAGCACTGTATGGGGTTTGTTCCTGGTTACAGGTTCCTACAGACTGCTCTGCCACTTACCATTATATACCCAGATCAGAACAAAGGGTTATACCAATATTTTTTAGAGTTGTTTTGGGTCAATTCATGTACCCCAAGGGGTAGCACCATGGTTTTGGGGAAGAGGGGAGATATCTTGAAGAGACATCACCCAAAGAGGAGAACAGAATTCTCCAACGTTTTCAAACTTTCTCATAATACCAATGACTGCAATGAAATTAAGACCACTTTACCAATCGCACTGAGACATTTAAAATAATACCAAACATGTAAAGGAAAAACAATGTCCTGTGCTCTTTCTTTGCAATCTTCTGTCCAGGGTGCATTTTATTGCTTTTATTGTAGGGTGAGTTTTATCTCAGCTTTTGTCTTAGCAGGAAAATCAGTTCTTACAAAGGAATTGTCCAAACTAAACAAAGGCTGTGTGAATTATTCTGGCAATCAGTTTTCAGTAGAGAGGGAAATCCACAGTGTGTTGTGACTTACAACGGGCCTCAATTCCTCTCCAGTGTGTTTGCAGCATTCTTAAAGGAGAGAGGAATCAGTCACATGCGTAGTAATTTGTATTACCCACAATGCATCAGAACAGATGTGGAAACCATGGAAACATGCAGTGACTGAGTTCTTGCAAAGCTACAGAGCTACCCCACACAGTACTACGGCCGTTTCACCTTCTGAACTTCTTCATCATCGCAAAATGCGTACAAAGCTGAATGTTTTTCCTGTTGGCCCAAATGTGACAAATGTGCTCGAGTGAAATGTGCTCGAGTACCAAACAGCTCAAGAGTAAAAAGTACACTGACAAAAGACATGGTGCCAAGTACCACACTTTCAAACCAGGAGACCAGGTGAGAGTGAAACAATCTATGCATGTGAGGAAGGGTGTTTCCCAGTTCTCACCACTCCTGAACATTGTGCAACAAATCGGAAAGAGTACCTTTGTGCTGAGCAGGCACGTGCACACATAGACATCAAATGGGGCTTGAGCACCTGCCCTTTTTATTCCTGGAGAGAAAGTGCCCTTTTTTCTGGGGTGCTTTTTTTTAATTTTTGAAAAATAATATATATTCCTGTTTGCGCACAGCTTCCCTGTCAAACAAATATATTTATTGAAGAATAGTATATCTAAATATCAGGTCAGGAGTTCTGAAGCGCTCCCTCTCTCTCTCTCTCTCTCTCTCTCTCGCTCTCTCTCCCCCCCTGCGTCTCTGCGCAGCGGCGCACATCGGCACACATCATACACACACACACCTGCAGGCAGCAGCAGCAGCCCCTCCCAGCAGTGTTTTTCTTGGCTTGTGCTGAGGTGAGTGGCGCTGGCGATGAACAAAAGATTAATTCGAGAAATTAATCGAAATTCGAGGCACTGGTCGAGGCTCGAATTTACTGCTGATTAGCCAAAGACAAATATAGTTAACCTGTGTTTTGCTAGCATGCATGCCTCATGAGCTACTAGACTAGCTAATGTGTAAGGGATAATCGCTATACATTATCCCGCTTATTACATGGCTACCTACCAAATAAATAATTTGACACTAAATATTGATTTATTGATTTAAACCCGATTGTATTGCTTCCGCTAAAGAAAATAGTACGCTCCGTCTCTACGGTTAGAATCCTGTGAGTCCATAGCAACGCTCTGTTTTTCATGGCAACGGTCTGTTATACTCCGCACAGCGGTCTGTTATCAAGAAATAACAGACCGCATTCTACATTGGAATTCAATCAAGCCATGTAGTGCAGCAGATTAGTAAAAAAATCGTTCACTTTGGTATAGAAGCATGAAATTTGGCACAGATGCTCTCTAAGGGCCACTATTTTGGAAAAAGGCGTTGGCCACTCAAAAATTCAATATGGCGGCCATTTTTCAAAATCCGCCATTGCTATTCAATGCTTATTATATCAATTATTCAAACAGTGATCCAAGCATAAAATTTGATACAAATATACTCTCTAAAGGACATGTTAATAGAAAAAGATGCTTGTCCCTCAAAAATTCAAGATGGCCGCCATTTTTCAAGATGGCCACCGTTCCTGTCGAATATTAATTATTTAAATTGTTCAAATGGTGATGCAAGCATAAAATTAGGCAGAAATACTCTTCAAGGAACACTCTTTTGGAAAAAGGTATGTGCCACTCAAAAATTCAGGATGGACACCATTTTCAAGATGGCCACCATTTCTGTCAAATAGTCATAATATCTGCTTTGTCTGCCTCCTCTCCTTTGACCTGGCCAGCTTAGTTAAACTTGCCAGGGATATAAAATCCCCGCCGGCATAGCTCTCAGGTTCATTGGAGTACACAAGCCTCTTCACCACGGCAAGGTGTAGTCCACAGAGAGGAAGGGCCACTGTTAGAAAAAGGATACGCTGCTGGTACAGGTTGCACATACAGTGGGGAGAACAAGTATTTGATACACTGCTGATTTTGAAGGTTTTCACCTGTTTGAACTTGTTACCTGTATAAAAGACACCTGTCCACACACTCAATCAAACAGACTCCAACCTCTCCACAATGGCCAAGACCAGAGAGCTGTGTAATGGGCTACAGGACAATAGGCAAGCAGCTTGGTGAGAAGGCAACAACTGTTGGCGCAATTATTAGAAAATGGAAGAAGTTCAAGATGACAGTCAATCTCCCTCGGTCTGGGGCACCATGCAAGATCTCACCTCGTGGGGCATCAATGATCATGAGGAAGGTGAGGGATCAGCCCAGAACTACACGGCAGGACCTGGTCAATGACCTGAAGAGAGCTGGGACCACAGTCTCAAAGAAATCCATTAGTAACACACTACGCCGTCATGGATTAAAATCCTGCAGCACACGCAAGGTCCTCCTGCTCAAGCCAGCGCATGTCCAGGCCTATCTGAAGTTTGCCAATGACCACCTGGATGATCCAGAGGAGGAATGGGAGAAGGTCATGTGGTCTGATGAGACAAAAATAGAGCTTTTTGGTCTAAACTCCACTCGCCGTGTTTGGAGGAAGCAGAAGGATGAGTACAACCCCAAGAACACCATCTCAACCGTGAAGCATGGAGGTGGAAACATCATTCTTTGGGGATGCTTTTCTGCAAAGGGGACAGGACGACTGCACCGTATTGAGGGGAGGATGGATGGGGCCATGTGTCGCGAGATCTTGGCCGACAACCTCCTTCCTTCAGTAAGAGCATTGAAGATGGGTCGTGGCTGGGTCTTCCAGCATGACAACGACCCGAAACACACAGCCAGGGCAACTAAGGAGTGGCTCCGTAAGAAGCATCTCAAGGTCCTGGAGTGGCCTAGCCAGTCTCCAGACCTGAACCCAGTAGAAAATCTTTGGAGGGAGCTGAAAGTCCGTATTGCCCAGCGACAGCCCCGAAACCTGAAGGATCTGGAGGAGTATGTCTGTATGGAGGAGTGGGCCAAAATCCCTGCTGCAGTGTGTGCAAACCTGGTCAAGAACTACAGGGAACGTATTATCTCTGTAATTGCAAACAAAGGTTTCTGTACCAAATATTAAGTTCTGCTTTTCTGATGTATCAAATACTTTTGTCTTGCAATAAAATGCAAATTAATTACTTAAAAATCATACAATGTGATTTTCTGGTTTTTGTTTTCGATTTCGTCACTCACAGTTGAAGAGTACCTATGATAAAAATTATTTCTAAAAAAATTTGATTTCTACATGCTTTGTAAGTGGGAAAACCTGCAAAATCAGCAGTGTATCAAATACTTGTTCTCCCCACTGTATCTGCGAGACGGTAGGCGGAAGGACCATCAGAATTGAGACTGGTTTCAACAATATAGGTGACCAGTTCAGAAAGAGCCAGAGGAAAGATGGCTGGTTGAATCGTTTCACTCTGTGACTCTTTCTCAAGCCTTCTGAGGTGGAGTTTCTCTCTGTTGTAAAGATGAATGAGACACAAATTATGGTATTTCAGCTCCTGTGCAATGGCATCAGCACCACTTAGTTGAGACAATAATTTAGCATCATTCAGTGTTTGTGCACATTCATGTAGTCTGTCGTTCAGTTGCAGTGTCATTACCTGACGAAGGTCAGATTCAGGAGATATGTTATCACAAAGAAAGCAAACCTGATCATCTAGACTTTTCTGCATCATGGTTCTGTGATGCTTTGTTTGGCCTTCAGCTGTCTCACTACATTGAGCATCGGATTGTTGCTTCTGGGCACGAAGTAACTTTGTGTTGTTGAACCGAAGTCGACAATTGTAGTGATACTTCGCTTGGTTCCTTCTCAAGGTAGCTTCTATACCACCACCTTCATCCAGTCGTTCCAGGTCCAGGGTCATTGGCATTTTGTTCATTTTGTGAAAGAGTGGAATGTTGGTGCCAATCATTTTATAGCCATCATGTTGAGAAACATGATGGGTAGGTAGTGATTGGAGGGGTTCCTTTGTGTCTGTCTGACAATAACAACATTTCATCCAATCAGTTGGCCTCTTGGCTGACATGGGATTTTCATTTGCCATTTTGGGGGTTTGTTGTCTGATTAAGGCCGAGGGGTTATCCTTTTACCACCTCAATCATAGACATAGTACACATTCAGGTATGGGATACAACTAGGTACGGGTCACCTACACCTAGCCCGATCATTCATCCAGTGCCATTTAAGTCCCGTGTGATCTGTACACCTTCCAGGTAAGCATACATGAACAAGTCATGTATTGCCCCGCTTACCCTTGGCTCGGCTCTCCCGCGCTGGCACAACCTGTCAATTCAGGTGCGGCTATCTAACTACATCTATTACTAGCTAATTGATGAGGGACTGTTAGACAGCATTTGTGACACTAAACTTAGCTATACTATTACTACTAGTCAAGAACTACAGTGTAAGTAAAACTAGATCAGCTGACACTGAACCCCATGCTGAGTTCCACAGCAGTGAAGTCACCAGTGTGCCCTGGTTGTGTAATGACGTTCACTCTATTAAACAAAACCTTCCTTAACACATTAAATTGAGCTCTGACAGAAATGGTGGCCATCTTGAAAATGGTCGCCATCTTGAATTTTTGAGTGGCACACATCTTTTTCCATGATAATGTTCCTTGAAGAATATTTGTACCAAATTTCATGATAGCATCACCATTTGAAAAAAAAAATGTAAGGATTCAAGAAAAATGGCGGCCATCTTGAAGTTTTGAGGGAGTTTTGACCTTTTTCCAAAAAAAACATTCTGAAGAGAGTATTTTCACAAAATGTTATGCCTACATCACTGTTTGAACGATTGACATAATGAGCATTTGACAGAAATAGCGGCCATTTTGCCGCCATGTTGAATTTTTGGGTGGCCAATGCCTTTTTCCCAAAAAGTGACCCTTAGAGAGTATCTGTGCCAAATTTCATGCTTTTATACCAATTTGAACGATTCTCTTGAAATATGCCGTTAATCTGCTGCACTAATGTAATAAAATAAGTTAGTAATAAAATAAGCAAATATCTCCACCAGGTGATATGCTTTAGTTATTTTGTTTATCCTATTTACCTGCATTGCCCTGTCAATTTGATGCAAATGTGCGCATTTTAACTAGTTGACGCCTAATTTGCATACAGAACATCCCCAGTTAATGACTTACATCAAGAGTCTTTCCCCCTGAAATATAGAAATCTAAATTGGTGAATTTAGAAGAAATCTACAGATGCAAACAGATGGAGGATACACTCTAAAAAATGTAGTAAATCTGAGTAACTGGTACATTAATACATAAAACTAGAAATAAGAAATAATAGTAGAAATAAGTTAACATTAAACATTAAAAATAACAATATTTATAAATTAACTTTTTATTTATGAGTAATTTAACTTTTTTTATTTCCTCTAAACCTTTATAAAATAGTATTCCATACAACCACAAATACATACATGACATTGGCTTTTATTGAATTTTTACTCAATTATTTTGGTAAGTTTAATTCAAACAATCAAGTAAGATTTTCAGAGATTTTATTAAGTTAATAAAGTTAAATATTTCTGTAATTTTTACTAAGCCACAGAATATTTTTTAGAGTGTAGTAAACAAACTCCATCTAAATGTGGATTTTGAAGGTTTTATTTGATGATGATGATACAGTCCTCCCTCAAATGTGAAACTAAGTCCATGTCAGTCACCATCAGTTATTGTGTATGTGTGTGTGTGTGTACACGCATAAACATCTACAGGGACATGGCCCCCAGAAGGTTGCCGCTGTAAGGGAGGAAGGAGAGACAACCAGGGAATGGAAGTAACAGATTTTATTTTGAAGTAGAAGAATTTTTTCAGTAAAGTTAACAAAATAGCAGCAACAGCCCTCTTCAGTTTAGAGTGAATATTTGTGTTGATTTTAAAGTGTTATGTATTCTGATAACACCAAAATAATTAAAATGATGTAGTGCCTTGTGCAAAAATAAACAAATTATTAGTAAAACACGCCCCTCTGCTTGATGCAGTTATTTAGGTTATTCTAAATATACTTGAAACTAGTAGCATAGAAAATGTTTTCAAAACATGCACATTGTGGAATGGTTTCCTTTGCTGCTCTATAAACCTAGTGAATACTAAGGAGACCATGGTTTCTGTGTGAACTGATTATTTTGTAGACATCTTTTGGAAATGAAACAATTGCGTGAGTTTGAGGAAGATAAAATTAATTAACTTTTTTAATTAATTTTTTAAAAAGGAAGTCAGAGTTGCGTTAATATATATACTTTTTTGTAAAAAAAAAAAAAAAAAAAAAAACGTAATTATGAGAAGTGCCCTTTATTTCACTTGAGCCCCTGCCCCTCAAAATGTCTGTGCACGTCCCTGGTGCTGAGTGACAAAAATAAATGGAATGTTTCCAAACTAACTCGCTGTTACCACTTATGAGAACTTGCAGCCACAAGTGACATTTAATCCTAGGAGGAGGAGTAGAGTGCGTAGAACGCCAGCGTGGTTGAAGGAATATGATTTACAGTGAAGTTAAATCTGTTAGATCTGAGTGAATCCGCATGATTCATGGGTTCACACAGAACCTTACATAGATGCCTCATTAGCAGCTGTTTCAATGAGCCGCAATCCGCAAGCCATCCGCCATATTGGAGCGGTCCGTGAACATTCGAGAGCAAGTTGACTGTGTGTCTGCAACCGTAGTTAGATGGATGTATGAATATCTATATATGAAATAGACACCCAGGGGCCGGTTGCACTAGCTGTGCATAAGTTACAACTTAGCCTAGTTTTGACGTAAATGGGCACTAAGATACAACTTACGCAGTACTAAATATTGGTTACGCAACACTAAATAGTGTTGGACTATTAAACTTAGTTGAAGCGCAACTCCATATATAAACTAAATATTTACAGAAGCCTCTGATCAGGAGTAGGCTAACAGTTGGAATAAAATATCAGACAGACTGAACTGCATCAATAAGCTCTTATTTTACCTGACAGACTATGATAATGCTGACATTTGCACTCACTTACATTTTAAGAGAGAGAACATTATGTAAATAGATTACGGCTCATCAATACGAACCCTTCCTACAGTATGTGCATCTGTCCCATTGGTCCCTGTTGTGCATATCAAATAAAATCAGTCATAATCAATAAATTAACTCAAGCTTAGGATAGAGAAACATAGTATTTACTGTATAGTCATATGGATAATCACTTGATGCCTTTCCCACAAGTTTCTATTAGGTTAACAGTACAGAAAATTGTATCTGACCATGGTATTCTGTTCTTTCCGCAAATTAGTTCATTTAAAGTCATTATCTTTGACACATTGAGGCTGATTTTTTGTCAGGACTTCACTGCAACAGAACATGAAAACTACATCCACACAGGGCACAGAGCACTGATACAACTTCTACACATGATTCACTGTAATAGTTTAACAACAGAGAGCATTTTTGTGTTCATACTGTGAATCGTGTCTCTTTTCCTAAACAGGTGTGAAGATGAGAAAGAAAAACGCAGAGACAATAGCATTAATTCTCACCGGTGTTGTGTGTCTTTTCATTATTATGAACAAAAACGACACTGAAAATGACGTGATATCAAATAGCAAAGACACATATGAGATGCTCCGTCATCAAATCCATTTGCCCAGATCCAAAACTCCCCAGCCTTTGTCTTCACGTTGTCAGCAGAATATGTCGGCTTATACTGTGACTGGATTTTCTACTCTGCCAGGTCATATCCAAGATTTCCTGCTTTACCGACACTGTAGGAATTTTCCCATGCTGCTCGACCTGCCTAATAAGTGTGGCGGACCCCTGAACTCTGCAGATGTCTTCCTTCTGCTGGTCATCAAGAGTTCTCCAGAAAACTACGAGCGGCGAGAAGTCCTGCGGAAAACATGGGCTAAGGAACGACTGCACAAAGGTGTGTGGATCCGTAGAGTCTTCATAATCGGAACAACTAAAACTGGCTTCGAGAAGCGCAGGTTGAATAAGTTATTGAAGCTGGAGAACAATGAGAACAAGGACATTTTACAGTGGGACTTCAATGATTCATTCTTTAACCTCACACTGAAGCAGATCCTTTTCTTAGAGTGGATGGAAAGATGGTGCCCACACCCTAGATTTCTCTTAAACGGGGACGACGACATCTTTGCCAATGCGTTTAACATGGTTGAGTATCTTCAAGGTCAAGAGGACAATGATGGAAGTAAACATCTCTTTACCGGGCACCTCATCCAGAACGTAGGGCCTATTAGATACTCTTCAAGTAAATACTTTGTCCCGGTGCAGGTTCAGGAGTCTGAGAGCTATCCTCCTTACTGTGGTGGAGGAGGCTTTCTTCTCTCAGGCTTCACGGCCAGAACAATCTACAACATGTCTCACTCTATAATTATACTGCCCATTGATGATGTTTACATGGGAATGTGTTTAGAAAAGGCTGGCCTCAAACCTACATCCCACTTTGGTGTAAGAACCGCTGGTCTGCATGTCCCAGCTGAGAACGTTGACAAATTTCACCCTTGCTATTACAGAGAAATCCTTTTAGTCCACAGATTTCTGCCGCACATGATTTTTGTGATGTGGGATGAAATACAAAACCCACATTTGCAATGTGGAAAGACAAATTCCTCTCTTCAGGGAAGCCCGTAAACAAAAGAAAGGGAAGCATAATTGCTATAATTGATGTAATCAGTTTTGTTTTTAATCAACGAATTAACTTTTTTTCTACACCATGTTTTACCATGTCACTTCTCAAGAAAATGATTTGGTGTATTGTATTGCACTTTAACGGAAATGAAAAGGGTGGTTGATTCCTTTCTCAGCAAAAGAAGTTGTAGTCTTTATGGTTTTTATTCTTTTTTTTAAATAATTAGAGAGTGCTTATGGAGATCTATAATCTATATATTTCCTTTTTTAAATCTAATTGTATCAGGATAGTTAATTAAGTGTAATATGAAGTGGCATTCACTTGCACACAGTCTATGCATTAAATGATTGCTGCAAAAGCAAATTAAGTAATTTGCAAAAAAAGTATAATTAAATAATAATTATAATTCAAAGTATAATAAGTTCCATCATTTCAGTTCTTTTGAATCAAAGTGGTTCGCAAATTCAGATGGTTCATCTGAATTATTCATTTCGTGAATCACAAATCTGAATCGCAAAATTCACTGGACCATGTGCAAGAAGTGTCTGTTCAAGTAAGCTTTAATGTGTGTTTTCAAATTAGGACATAAATTATTTTGATAGGCTACGTTTTGACGTGATAATGTTTGTTAATTTGACAACTCTCCTGTTCTCTTCTAGAAATGTTTGTATTAATAAAAGGCGAATACCAACTTCAAAGGTCAAATAGTTATAAAATGTATAATGTGCATTTTTTCATGGTTTTGTGTAGATGTATCTTTATTCTCTTAGTTTGCGTTGTTTTATGCACCAGAGATCCACTGAAGTAGGACTCACTCACTGAATCATTCAGAGCAGTTCCCTTGAGTTTACTCTTACATAAATTTCAGCAGCACCTCACCATTGTCATAACCAGCTGTGCTGTTATTGATCAAATTACTTGTACTTTTCATATTGATTTAATATCAATTAGTTAATACTTACATATTTTTCTTTACTTATTTGAGCCAAACTTAAGTCAGACTCCATCAATGTATCTTTATTTTTATATCTATGAAGGTTGGATACATTATGCAACACAGAAGAACCATCAGAGATTAAAAAATATGAGGATTTTTGTTTTGTGCAACACAATGTTACATTTTGTTCTTTCTTGGGTGGAGGATAAGATATTGCAATTTATGACAAATTAAATGACAGACCAATGGTTCATCCGATCTTGGCAGAACTTTGATCAATCAATTTTGCCAGGATCGGATGAACCATTGGACTGTAATTTAATTTGTCATAAATTGCAATATCTTTTAAACGATTTGACATATCGGCACACAATTAGACAGGGATCATTCTCAACATGTCCTGAAGGTACCTGAGAAGTTTGAACTTAGCGCCACTTAGTGTTCCCTAAAAAATATGAATACAAAATTTCTGTTAAGTCAGCTCGGTCCAAAGATCATCTGAGCCAATTTTTGTAAGGATTAGACAAAATTTGAAGGAGCAAAAAAACTGAATACTGTATTTTTCAAACTGGCAACTACTATAATGGGTGGAGTCTTATGTAAGATGTTGAATGTGATCAGCATGATGAGAGGAATCAGGTGTATACGTTTCAATTTTTTAGAACAAAGAGTTCAAAAGTTGTAACTGTTACAATTATGAATTTTGAACTGGTGGTGGCACTATAGAGTTGGTCCTAGAGACCCCAAATTTGGTCAGATTACTATTCATTACCATCACTACAAGTGGACACATTTTCATAATTTTCCTACTTAGGGTTCATAGGGATGCCATAGACTCCCATTCGAGAGAAATAATAATAAAGAAGATCGGCCCAAATCCGGCATCCGACCAACGGGGAAGGTCTTTACGTGTTACTGTCTATTCTCGTGGCAAAGTATTTTTTGATTAAATGCAATACATTTGAATATGTATTCTCTTGTTATTTCATCTGACTCCATAAATGAAAAGGTTTTAATGATATCTGTGCATCATTAAATGTGAGCGAATGTTTGACTATTCCTTTTAACTCTTTAATGAAAATAATGTCAAAGTCAGTTAGAATAATCAAATGTAACAATTTATTATGTGAGGCAAATGTATCATGTCAATTTCATAACCAGTTCAAAGATAATTAATACAACAACATTGAATGCTCTAGAATAAAGAGAAAAGATGCAAACCTAACATTAAAATACATGGTGCTAAGAGTTTTGGTCACTCTTAACATCATGGGCCAACTTGAGTTACAAAAAGGCCAAGAGCCCTTTGCTCCATTTCATTATATAGACAGAACCTCTTTAACATGGAAACATCTGCTAACAATGGGAATTTACATTCAGAGTTGACACCTTTTGTGGGTATGAAACCATTTGTCTAGAGACCACCTTCCTTTGTGTGCCAGTTATCTATAAACTCTTAAAAACCTTATTTCCTTATTTGGAAATGAGACATTTGTACCAGTCGCACTGAGACATTTCAAATGATACCAAACATGTATAATACTCGGTGATAATCATTCACATTAAACTATATATATTCTTGGGTGAATTCAGGTGATCTTAGCATGAGAGAGAAGGAGTGGGGGATGAGGAAAAGGAATGTAGATTAGGATGACTTGGAGGTGAGACTTTCATCTCGATAGTGCACAAGGGGGAGTTCAAATGTTAATTTCCAGCAAGGTCCTTTGTCTACTCGAGGAATCCCCAACCTCCCCAACCAGTTCCCCAACCAGTTCTTCCAGTTTTTCCAGTCTTACAGGCTACAGCCCATTCAGAGCTTGGCCCCTAAATACTCTGGGTGTTTCATTTTGGCAAAGGTGTACAGCCTGCAAAACCTTAGGGTTAAAAAAGGTTAGAACTAGTTTAGACTATAGACTTATAATTAAAATAATGTCAGAACTTTTTGCTGGCTTTTTCTTAACACTTGAATAGCACATGAATAGGCTTTTAGAAAACCAAGTCAAGCATTTAACTACTTCACATCATGAATTCCTCCCCCAAGTTTAAGTTACAGGAAAAAAGAGAAAATCGTTGTTCTCAGTGAACAATTTAGCTCATAAAAGACATCAGGTTTATTGTTTTATTACAATAATAGTTCTGATGATAAATGAAAAGCACAAATCTTCATCTCACTCCATCCTATCGAAATCAGTTCTATAAAGCTCTTATGTAAAGCTATAGCAGGTATTGTATAAGAGTATAGGCTGTAAAATGTGTACTTTTGACAAATTAGGGAAGTTGTGAACTTGGGATTTGCAAATGGATTGTTCTTTTGAGGCAGATCTTTTCAAATAATAGCTTGATCCAGTTCACAAGCTAGTGATTTGTTTACATATGAAGAGCCAAACAAGTCAAAATTAATTCTTCTTCTCTCACACACATACATTCTCATTTGAAATAGATACATTTCTACTCTCACACTTATACATTCACCTTTCACATACATACATTTCTACTCTCACACACACATACATTCTCCTTTCACATATATTTTTTACTCTTACACACATGGATTCTCCTTTCACATATACATTTTACTCTTATGCAAATGTATTGAAAGTATGTATTTAATATTATAAATAATAAATGTATGTAAGAAGAAAATGTATGTATGTCTGAAAAAAATATGTGTATGTAAGAGAATAATGTATGTATGAGTGAGAGAGAGAGAGTATAGTGGAAACTGAAGGCAGGTCTGGCGCGATCGGGGTCACCGGACTGCGGTCAAGCCAGCTGCGGTTTGAAAATACCAAGGGGGTAATGTTTCAGAAAAAACTGAAGTTGTTAGCATTCCATTGACTTCCAATAAGGGAAGAGGCTTCTCTCTACCTCCACGGAATACAAGGAGCAACCAGGGGATACATTAATGAACTTCTCAGATAAGTCACTCTCGAAACCTTGCATTACTGCTCTGAGCAAGGGACTCTCCTTTATTCCTACTACTGAAACTAATGATTTTGACACTATGATTGACTTTCACAAGTTCTTTAGAACCCTTAGGCTTCGTGAGTTTTTTAGTACAAATGAACAGTCTTTTCCTTCTAATGATGTTTCTTCTGCTACCACACAGGGCAGTGTTACTCTTGAACAGCCTATTGCTCGTCTTCCTTTTAAAAGGAAATCTACCTTTATTCCATCTAAGAATAGAAATTCGTCCTTAGACACTTATTGTAGACTTGTTGAATTTGATGTACAAAACTTACTTAAGAATAAGAGGCAATATAAAGTCTATAACAACTTGTCTAAAATTGAGAGGGATGCTCTACTTGATCTTATCAAAGACAATAGGGTGCTAGTGCGTCCTGCAGATAAGGGTGGTGCTATTGTACTTCAACGAGCCTCAGACTATGAAAAAGAAATTCGCAGACAATTGGATGATCATGTTTTTTATGAACCTTTACCTGTTGATCCCACTAATAAATTAAAAACTTGTATTCATTCCAAGTTATTGTCACAGTAAAGATGAATATGAATTTCTTAAAGTAGATTTTCCAATTACACCCATTATATACACATTGCCCAAAGTTCACAAGGGACTAGATACCCCTTTGAAAGGTCGTCCTAGTGGTATAGGTAGTCTAACTGAGAACATTTCTACTTATGTGGATTTTTATATCAAATCATTTGTACCCATGTTGTCATTTTATGTCACTGATTTGATGGATTTTATTGAATCATTATATGGTGTTGACTTTTCTGTTGATGACGTGCTTCTTGCTACTTTTGATGTTCAGAGCTTATATACCAACATCCCTCATGCTGAAGGTTTATTTGCTTTAGAACAATTTCTAATACAAAGATCTGTAGATGTAAAATCTAGTACAGCATGTTTATTGGATTTAGCAAATATTGTCTTGACTAACAATTTTTTTCATTTTCAGGATGATTTTTATTTACAAGTGAAAGGTACTGCAATGGGTAGCAAAATGGCACCCAATTATGCTTGTTTGTATATGGGAGTTTTTGAAAATGACTTCATTCTAAATTAATCAAATAATTTTTTTCCTAAGATTTTGCTTTACAAACGGTAGGCTATATTGATGACATTTTTATGATTACTAAGGCTACACCTGCAGAGTTATTGATGTTTTTGAATTATCTTAACTCAAGGACTGAGCATGTGAATTTTACTATGGAATACAATCCAGTAAGCATCAGTTTTCTTGATGTTAGAGTGTACATATGTGACGGGAAACTCCATACCGATCTGTATCGAAAACCAACGGATCGTAATACCATTTTAAGAGGCGACAGTTTCCATCCTAAACATCTAATTAAGAGTTTGCCTATTAGTCAATTTAAGCGTGTTCGCGGAGTTTGTAGCACAGAAGAATCCTACTCTCAACAATCCGCTGATTTAACGGAAAGATTTTTGAATCGTGGCTACCGTAATGAATGGATCGATAATGCCAAAAAAGAAATTTAATGAGACATCTCAGATAGGCTACAGTGCTTACAAACTAAACATAATAATAAAAAGCAACCTTTTAATGCTCCCATTTGCACTACTAAGTAGCCTACTCAGCATTAGGTGCGTAGTTTCGCAGAGTCTTAAATAAGCATTGGCATATCATTTCAAGTGATCCTAAATTATCAGGTGTTTTTAAGAAAGGTCCAAAATTGGTTTTTAAACGTCAAAACAACCTTCGTGACTTGCTTGTAAAATCTGAATTTCTTTCACGTGTAAAGCAAGGTAGGCCTATTCCAGCTCTTCCTCCAGGCAATTACAGGTGTGGCAAGTGTGTCCAGTGTGCCTTTACACATAAGTGCAATTCCTTTAGTCACCCACGCACTGGCCGCAATATTCCGATACGTGGTACCATTACCTGTGCTTCTACTCATGTGATTTATCTCATTCGTTGCCCTTGTAGTCTTGCGTATGTCGGTAAAACTTATAGATCATTGCGTACTCGCATTAGCGAACATCGTAGTAATATTAGGACCGGAGATATGCGTAGTCCTATAGCGTCTCATTTTAAACAAGCAGGCCATAACGTTAGTGTTTTACAATATATTGGTATAGCCTAGTGAAGGTAAAAAGACCCTCAAGAGGGGGAGATTATGAGAAGAAATTATTACAGAGGGAATGTTTTTGGATTTATACCTTAAATACTTTGTCACCATTGGGGTTGAATGAGGACTTTGATATTAAGCCTTTTTTATAGTGATTGAGTCATTTCTTTATCTGTTGTTTATTATTAGTTTAGCTGGTTGTATACATATTTATTTATTTTATTTTTTCCCGTTATTATTCATTATTATACAAACTGTTTGCATTGCCCTAAGATTATTTGCGAGTGGCTCTTTCCTTTACACTATTGGAGATGCGGAGAACTTGATGGAAAGTGCTGTCTGTCGTGTCATTCAGAGTTTACCTGGCGCTTTTAGGTTTAAAAAACAGTTTTAGGTTTTTTTGTGGCATTTCCACGCCACTGAAGACCCAATGTTGTAAAGCAGTTTTTTTTAAAGCAATTTTTTTAGGCTATCATAATTTTTTATGAAGATCATGCAATCATGACCATGCCGATTACAGTATGTTACTCAGGCTTCACTAACGTGATTGGTACCATAGACTATAGGCTACCAGTTGACTAAAATCTTCCATATCACAAATGTGAAAGCAAAATGGCCAGGATCTGAGCATGACTTAAGAATTTTAAGAGATTCACATTTATGCACATTATTTGAAAGTGGTAAGGAAAGTTCCACAATTAAATATCAAGCTCACTGTATTACATACACTTATGCTGATCCTAACAGAACTGCATTTTTTCATAGGTGATTATGACATGTTCCTGCAGACAGGTGTTTTATGACCCCATTCCCTGACCCAAACCAGTTACAATGCAGCTCTAGCTCATTGCACAAGGGCACACAATGAAATGAACTTTGGCTAACTAAAGGGAAGATTTCAGTGTCTGAAAAGTCTGAGGGTTGCACACCTGACAGGGCCTGTGACATTGTTGCATGTGCCATATTACACAACATTGCCAAAAAAAAACAACACTTTTCATTAAATGTTTAATAAAAGACAAATATGCTTAGTTCCTTGAGTTTTATTTCAATTGTTCTTTGTAAAGAAAAGCCAGTGGTCAAGTGCCTGCAACAAGAGATATTATACACATGCCTCATGCAACAAATAAAAAGGAAAAGTTGGCTCTACACTGCCCACCTGTAGGCCTATGTCTCCCCTGTCTGTGCAGACTCTTCTGTAGGCCTTTCTGTAGATGTGGAATCCTGCAACTTATATTGCAGCCATAAAGCATACAAGTATAAATTAAGTAAAGTTATTTATGCACTTGCAGGTAGGCTAGTTCCTCCATATGACAGTTATCTGAGAGGGTTTATTCACTGTCCAGTGCAATGGAAACAAATGGACATTACAAAGTCTTATACTTTCTTTCCTTTGGAAAGTTAGAAAATGTCCACCACACAGAGGTCAGAATGCAGCAGACAGAACACCAAACATAACCTGCTTTACAACAGTTATGCTTTACATTGGCCTATTTTTATTTATTAGGGTGGAGGAAATGAAGACACTCTGTCTGTGTGTTCTCAGACAGTTGCTGATGTGAATGCACTGGGCTTTTTATTATGGCAAACATTTAAATGTGTGGCATAAAAAAGGGACTGGCCCTTACACATCTCTTTTATTGTAGGATTTTTCACAACCTGCCCCAGAAACTGAGGCCTCTACCTCAATGGGCTTCAGAAGAAATGTGAACAAGGTAAGGATTTAAAACCCTTGACATAAATTACAGTCAATCCTGTGTTTGTAGGAAGTCAAGGAACTTTTTGTGATTTTATGAGCCTCCAGAAAACTTGTAATGATCATGTTTGTGGTGGAATTATGTTTTAGGTGGAAACAGACTCAGTCAGGGCCCTGTACAAAAGGAGTCTTGAACTAGACTGCACACTAAAGGAGACTTGAACTAGACTGCGCACTAAACGAGCTGGACTGTGAGCTGAGGAGACTCCAAAAAAAAAAAAAAAAAATTGGAGATCAAACAGCTGGGTAAAACTGATCTATGTGAACTTATTTAACCAAGTAACACTTTAGTATGAATATTTATTAATGCAACTTTCTCTTGCTCTTTCTCCCTCCCATCCCACAAAACCAATAAAACAGTTTGAGACCTATCTGCAGTTTCAGTGCGCTTTTATTAAGTGTAATATTGTATGGTGATTGCATCTACATCTGCACCAGCTGGGTGGTCAAGTGTGATCGGGTCAGTTTCATCGGGGAGAAGCTGGTTTTGTGGTGTTTCTTGCTCCTTTCTACTGGTGGCTATATTGTGCAGATTGGCACATACAGCCACTATCTGTGATGCCCGCTCTGGTGACTCTTAAGCGCCGAACACAGTTGAAATGTGCCTTTAGGAGGCCAAAGGTCATCTCTATCTTCACTCTGGTTTTACTGAGGGCCACATTGAAGCGGTGCTGTGGCCCTGTCTGAGGGTCATGATAGGGGGTTATTGTGTAGGTTTTTCTATCTCAGTTCAAATTAACAGTGTTTTTTTACTGTACCAAATTTAACTTGCTTTCCTCAAAGCGCTGACACAACAGACTCACGGAAAATTTGTGAGACAAGCACTGGAGCCAGGCCATTTGGCATCCAAACTTGTGATCATACGTTCATGACCACAAGTCATCTGCAGATGAAATGTTTAGTAGAAAATATGTGGAATAAGGGCTGCTTCCGACTAAAAGTTTTTTTTCTAGTCGACTAGTATACTAGGCTAGTTGTTCATTTAAGTAATTCGTGGACAAATCGCCCCTTTATATTAATTTAATTACCCTACTTATATAGCCTACAGGATAATGAGCGTTTACGTATAGCCGCACTCAAGCGCACGACCGCACGCATAAAGCTTGCCACAAAGAACCGGTAAAAGTAATGATTATGAATGCGTCTAAATGTGTCTAAATACGCTGTGAATGTGAATGTGCATTATACGCTGAGTTTCGGTTCATTTATGAGACGAACTCCAGTTCACTCGCCAGCGCCTCCAATGTCGTGATTGTCTGCTATATTTACTTCTTAAATCCAGGCAATTGGTTCACGAAACATTGATTAAAATTAAGATATAATTAATACAAAACGAAATTCAATTTAAAGAAAGGCAGCTGTTCTGTTTGAGGTCTCTGTGAAAGTTTTAAAGCAGTCTTTTAGTGCCGCTTTCAGAGCACTCACGTCCATAACCGTAAACTGACACGTTGTTTTTTCCCTCATAAACACGAACACGAAAATTAAAATAAAATGAATATTATAATGTTTTTTTTGTTGTGTCAGACAATGATTACCAAATTTTTCTCTCATATTGCTCCTCATAACCACTGAAAACGGTCAACGGAAGTTAAAAGTGGTGGGTACAAAATGACTCATGACGAAATCTGGTGGGTACACGTACACTGTCTTTGTATCTCTTTAGAATATTGCTACTTTTAGAAAAAATGACATAATTATGAATCAAATTATTATGAACAAATAATGAAACTGTGTCAAAATTCGACACCACAAAGAATGATCAAAAAGCGATATAACGCACATCTCAGGTTAAATTAATTATATAAAAAACAGGGAACATTTTGTAAAAGCAAAACTGAACAAAATGCGTAATTAAAATAATTGTATTATGTGTTACCAAATATTTAATACCACTTCCCCATAATGTTGTAATTATTTTTTAAAACAACATCTGTCAAACTGTCAATCAGATACCTCTTATCTGGTCATTTTTATTTTATTTTAGAAATCATAACTGTTGATCACCCTTTATATGGAATTTGTGAATATGAATATTTAGAAGATTTACAAACTGTCGGCAAGACCTCAATAGTTCAGTTAAAATATTTATTAATAATGTAATGTCAAATCAGATGCGCCCAAAATATAAATGCTAGGCGTTGTGCTGCAACATTACCTCACAAGAAATATCTGCCCAAGAACAATCACACAAGAAATATCTGCACGAATTAAGAATCTGGGTAAGTCGCATTATTTAAGCCTTGCATTATGTTAGGATGATTTTGTGTATATATATATATATATATATATATATATATATACTGCTGTGTTTTTACAGGCAGAGTCACGTGTATTATGCTCACACTAAATTCTCTGTTGCACTTATATAAATGCGAATGTTGTCAGGGATTCTGCATTCCGGATGAGGGTAGGGAGAGCGTTCCACCAGCATGGAACTGTGAATGAGAATGTTCTGGAAAGTGATTTTGTGGCTCTCTGTGATGGAACCACGAGACGTCGCTCGTTGACCGATCGTAGGCTTCTGGTAGGGATGTAGACTCGTAGGAGTGAGTGAAAGTAGGAGGGAGCTGAGCCTGTGATAGATCTGTAAGCAAGCGTCAATGCCTTGAACTTGATGCGAGCAGCGAGAGGTAGCCAGTGCAGAGAGATGAACAGAGGAGTGACGTGGACCCTCTTGGGCTCGTTGAAGACAAGACGAGCTGCAGCATTCTGGATCATCTGTAGGGGTTTGGTTGCACATGCTGGAAGTCCGGCCAGAAGAGCATTGCAGTA